>NC_134080.1:99393823-99646109 GCF_000715075.1 Nicotiana tabacum | reverse complement strand
TTCGTCCAGAAGCGAGATGGGGAGAATTGAAAGCATGTTCGAGCAAATGATGAAAAAGAACCAAGATTCCGAGGCCCAATTAGCTTCGCATAACACATCTATCCAGAACTTGGAAGTGCAATTAGGCCAAATCTCTCAGTCTTTAAATACTCGCCCATAGGGTGCTCTACCAAGTGATACGGTAGTAAACCCCAAGGGTAGGCACAATAATCATGTGATGGAAGTGACAACGCAAAGTGGAAGAGGCGGTGATGTGCATGCCTCAAGAGGACACGAAGTTGCGGTAGATGAAGATGAGTTACGAAATGATGAGATCCCGTTGGTAGTTGAGGATGTTGTTGAACAAAGTGCAAGTGATGATGTGAGAAAAATTTAGAAGAGGATGAGGAGGAGACTCAAGAGGCCGTGAACCCGTCTAGGGAACACGTCATTGATATGCCCGAATGAGGGTGAGGAGGAGACTCAAGAGGCCGTGAACCCGTCTAGGGAACACGTCATTGATATGCCTGAATCGGTGGTGCCAAAATCCAAGGCACCCTTGCCTAGACCTCCTCCGCCCTATCCTCAGCGGTTTGCAAAGCAAAAGGGTGACAACCAATTTAAGAAATTCATTGAAAGGATGAAGAGTTTGACTATCAACGTGCATTTGGTGGAGGCACTCGAGCAAATGCCAGGATACACAAAGTTCATGAAAGATTTGGTTACAAAAAAGAGACAAATGGAGTGTGAGACAATCAAGATGACCCATCAAGTGAGCGCAATTGTGCATTCTATTGCTCCGAAACTCGAGGATCCTAGAGCATTCACAATACCATATACCATTGGAAGTGCCGATTTTGCAAAAGCCCTATGTGACTTGGGGGCAAGTATCAATCTCATGCCATATTTGGTCTTCAAGACCTTGGGTATCAGACAACCTCGTCCAACTTCTATGAGGCTTCAAATGGGGACCAATCAATGAAGCGGCCTTTGGGGATTATTGATGATATCCTTGTTCGTGTTGATAAGTTCATATTGCCGGCCGATTTCGTGATCTTGGATTGCGAAGTTGATTTCGAGGTGCCTATCATTCTTGGAAGGCCCTTCCTAGATATGGGGAACGCCTTGGTTGATGTGGAAGCGGGAGAATTGACCTTCCGTGTTGGAGATGAAAAGGTGGTGTTCCATGTGTGCAAATCAATGAGGCAACCTGATAGCACCGAGGTATGTTCATTTGTTGACATTGTCATGGCGGTGATAGTGGATGACACAAGCGCAATGGCAAATGTTGAGGACCCACTTGAGGTCGTACTATTGAACATGGATGTTGATGATGATCCTGGAAGGGTGGAGTGTGTGAACGCATTACATGGCATGGGCTCGTATTCTTATGAACCGAGGAAGTTATCTCTTGATCTTGAAAATCGCAATACTCCACCCACCAAGCCATCTATTGAGGAGCCACCGGTGTTGGAGTTGGAACCACTTCCTCCTCACCTCAGGTATGAGTTTCTTGGTCCTAATTTCACTTTGCCAGTTATTCTTTCTTCTTGCTTGACTAACGTGCAGGTTGACGCCACTTTGGCGGTTCTTCAAAAGCGCAAGCGGGCGATTGGATGGACCTTGGCGGATATTCGGGGTATTAGCCCCGCGTTATGCATGCACAAGATAATATTGGAGGAGGATGCTAGGCCGTCTCTTGAACATCAGAGGAGACTCAATGAGGCCATGCAAGAGGTGGTCAAAAAGGAAGTCATCAAGTGGCTTGACGCCGGTGTGGTGTATCCAATTTCTGACAGTTCGTGGACTTCTCCGGTACAATGTGTGCCAAAAAAGGGAGGAATTACAGTGGTGACCAATGACAACAATGAACTTATTTCGACTCGTACTGTGACAGGTTGGAGGGTATCCATGGACTACCGGAAGTTGAACAAGGTGACTAGAAAGGATCATTTCCCATTGCCGTTCTTAGACCAAATGCTTGATCATCTTGCGGGCCGAGCTTTCTATTGTTTTCTGGATGGGTATTCGGGCTATAACCAAATTCTCATTGCCCCAGAAGACCAAGAAAAGACAACTTTCACATGTCCTTATGGCACATTCACCTTCTCTCGAATGCCATTTGGATTATGTAATGCACCGGCGACCTTCCAACGATGTATGATGGTAATCTTCACCGACATGGTGGAGGACATATTGGAGGTATTCATGGATGATTTTAGTGTGGTTGGGGACTCATTTGGTGAATGCTTGCAAAACTTGGATCGTGTGTTGGCCCGATGCGAAGACACAAACTTGGTTCTCAATTGGGAGAAATGCCATTTTATGGTAGAAGAAGGAATTGTGTTGGGTCACAAAATTTCAAGAAGAGGGATTGAGGTTGATAAGGCGAAAATTGAGGTTATCTCAAGGCTCCCTCCCCCTACTTCTGTCTAAAGGGTGAGAAGTTTTCTTGGACACGTGGTTTTCTACCGAAGATTCATCAATGACTTTTCTAAGGTAGTTAACCCGTTGTGTAAATTGCCAGAGAAAGATGCCAAATATGTGTTCGATGAGAGATGTATGGAGGCTTTCGAGCTTTTAAAGCAAAATTTGATGACTACCCCTATCATTACCGCACCAAATTGGAGCTTGCCCTTTGAGCTCATGTGCGATGCTAGTGATATTGCGGGGGGGGGGGGGGCGGTCTTGGGCCAAAGAATCAAAAAAATGTTCCATCCGGTGTAATACTCAAGTAAGATAATGAATGAAGCTCAAAGGAACTACACGGTCACCGAAAATGAATTGCTTGCTATTGTTTTTGCCATGGAGAAGTTTCGCCCATACCTTATGGGGGCAAAAGTGATTATTCATACCGATCATGCAGCCCTTAGGTACTTGATGACGAAGAAAGATTCAAAAGCGAGGTTAATGAGATAGGTGCTTCTTCTTCAAGAATTTGATTTAGAGATTGTTGATAGAAAGGGTAATGAAAATCAAGTGGCGGACCAGTTGTCTCGATTGGAGGAGGAAGGGAGGCCTTTGGACGACCTTGAGATAAATGATGCTTTTCCGGATGAATAACTCTTCTCGGTTTCAATGCTAGACATGCCATAGTTTGCCGACATTGCTAATTATCTTGTTACTGGTGTGGTTCCGTATGAGCTCTCTTCTAACCAAAGGAAGAAGCTCAAGCGGGATTGTTTGAACTACTATTGGGATGAGCCGTATCTTTTCAAAATTTGCACCAATGGTGTAATTCGCCGGTGTGTTCCCGAAGAAGAGCAATTGAGTATTGTGGAAGCTTGTCACTCTTCACCCTATAGTGGCCATCATGGCGGGGCGAGGACGGTGTCTAAAGTGTTGAGTTGTGGTTTCTATTGGCCTTCTTTGTTCAAGGATGCCGGTGACTTTGTGAAAAGATGTGATGAATGCCAACGTGCCGAAGGGATTTCGAAGAAAGATGAGATGCCCCTTAACACGATTCTAGATGTTGACATTTTTGATGTTTGGGGGATAAACTTTATGGGACCATTCGTAAGTTCTTGTGGAAACACCTACATCTTGGTAACGGTCGATTATGTGTCGAAATGGGTTGAGGCCATAGCTTTGCCAAATAATGAAGCTCGAAGTGTGGTGGCGTTCTTGAAAAAGAGTATCTTCACGAGGTTTGGCACTCCACGTGCTATCATCAGTGAAGGGGGTTTTCATTTTTGCAACCGGGCTTTTGACTCTTTGCTAGCCAAGTATGGGGCAAATCATAAGGTGACCACTCCTTATCATCCTCAAGCGAGTGGCCAAGTTGATGTGTCAAACCATGAAATCAAGAGTATTTTATCCAAGACTGTCAATGCAAATAGGACCGACTGGTCGAAGAAATTGGATGATGCTCTTTGGGCTTATCGTACAGCTTTCAAGACTCCGATGGGTATGTTGCCGTATCGGTTGGTGTTTGGGAAGGCTTGTCATCTTCCGGTAGAATTGGAACATAAGTATATGTGGGGCCTGAAAAAGTTGAACTTAGAATGAGATGTCGCTGCAAATCTCCGGGTTGAGCAATTGAATGAACTTGATGAGTTTAAGTTTCATGCTTACTTCAGCTCGTCCTTGTATAAGGATAAGATGAAGTTCCTTCACGACAAGTATGCCTGAGGGAAGGAATTCAATGTTGGTGACATGGTTCTTCTTTTCAACTCCCAGTTGAGGTTATTTCCGGGCAAGCTGAAGTCTAAGTGGAGCGGCCCATTTGGAGTGGTTGGTGTAACTCCTTTTGGTGCCATTAATCTCAAAAATAAGAATGGTGAAGCTTTCCAGGTCAATGGGCATCATGTCAACCACTATTTGGGCAAGATTGATGACAACCACGTGGTGGGACTCATTCATTTGAAATGACTTTGATGGTAACATGCATCGTGCCGCGACGTTAAATCAGGCGTTTCTTGGGAGGCAACCCATGTCTTTTTCTTTTTCTTTGTTTTTCTGTTGTAGAGTAGGATTTTTGAGCTGATAGTTTGTGAAGTGTTGCAGGGATAATGTTGAACCAGTGCAGGGAAAAAGTGCAAAATGGTCAGTCTTTGAATATTGCCTACGCGACCGCGCAACAAAATAGTGAGGTCCGCGTAGGTTTGAGCAGCTGAAGGGTTAAGGCCCAGAAGACCCAGCGCGGCCGTATGACATTTCTGTGCGGTCCGCGCTGGAGGACTCAGAATTACATGCTCTCTGACAAAGTCCCACGCGGCCGTGCACCAAAGCAGTGCGGTCCACGCTGGGATGGCTGAAATTACCAAGTCTCTGACAATGTCCCACGCGGTCGCGCACCAAAACAGTGCAGTCCGCGTGGATTGAACAGCTAATGTATAGGATGCAAAATCCAGTGCGGTCCGCATCCCTTTTTGTGCGGCCACGCTGGTAGGTAGGTACTGGGTCAGAGGGCTTTTCTATAAATAGAGGCCTTGGGCCTCATGTTAACCTTTTCGCCAAATTTGCACCTGAGCTATAATTTTCACTGTTCATCAAGACTAATTGTGCACATAGTTGAAATCTCATTAATCCCTGGTAACAACTCTCATTCATTTCAATAATAGTCTATTTTTTGTTTCGTTTAATTGCTTTCTACTAGTGTAACTTCTTACTTTCGTCTTTTTCTTCTTAGTTTAACTGTTAGATTAGATTTTTGTGTGTTTTTGTTTAATCATGGGCATGGAATCTTGTTAAAAAACTTAGTAGGGACACTTAGGACCCCAAAAAGGTGAACAAAAATTGGATTTAATTGAACAAACACCCGGTTCAGTTAAATTAGCCCTACGCGGCCGCGCAGCATTTGTGCGCGGTCCGCGTGACTCTGGTTAAGAGATGATGAATCTCTCTGCGTGGTCCGCATGCCATTTATGTGCGGTCCGCATGAGCCCAGCACGGCCACGGTCCAAAATAGTGCGGACCACGTGTGAAGAGTTTAGAGAGGTCAACATTTGGGTATTTCACCTGCGCGGACCGCGTACCATTTCTGTGCGGTTCGCGCTGAACCAATGCGACCGCGTACCATTTCGGTGCGGACCGCATCGATTTATTCAGAAAGGTATGTGCGGGTGTCAGTATAATGCGTGGACTACGTGCCTTTTGGTGCAGTCCGCGCCCCTCTGTCTGTGTCACTGTGTTTGCACTCTTTTCATTCAACTGAATTGTCTACTCAACCTTATGTGCTTCTACTAACAATGTTAGACATGTATTCCTTGCAGACAATGGTTCAAAAATGAGCGGGCAAAGAAAAACAACCCGGGAGAGGTGGTTCCTCCTGAGGGGGGAAAAGCAAGCGGATTGTGAAACTCACTCCAAAAACCAGGGAATGGATAAAGAAAACCCGGAAGATAATCCGGGAAGCTGATAGAGCTGCATCTGATTCCACGGGGAGTGAGTATGCACCTTCATGGAGCATTACCTCGGAGTCTGCCCCCACCCACATGTCCACTTCATTTCAGCTCCATGATTCCCCTTCCCCGGATCATGGTAATGTATCCTCCTCCAAGAAGCCGGTTAATGTCATCTCGTACTCGTCTGATAAGTCCGTATCAAGAGAAGAAGAGCAATACTCCATATCTCCCACAACTTCATTATCAAGGGAGAGTGGAGGGAATGCTAAGAGAGGTGAGCCACAGGTCGGGGAGATAGAGCGTACTAGAATACCGGAGGCATGGGTAGATAGGTTTGTTAGTAAGGTTGCTTTCCACAGATTCTGGGAGTGGTGGCCCAAAAGGAAACTGATTCCGGAGAGAAAGTTCATAGATGCCGATCTTGCCCCTCTCAACCCTCATGTGCAAGCACAATTTTGCACTAGAGAGGGTTGGAGCTTCTTCAAAGAACGTGTTGAGATTGCGAATGAGCATATGGTGAAGGAGTTCTACAACAATGTTCACCATGTAGTTCGGGACTCAAAAACAATTAAAGTGAGGGACAAGACAATTGTGTTTGATGGCAAATCGTTGAATGAATTCCTGGGGTTTGAAGAAGAGGATGAATCACAATATTTAGAAAAGCTAGCAATGAAAGAGGAGGTTCGTCCTTGGTTGGCCGAGCACTTGGTAGCCCCGGGTATAGTCCCAGTCTGGTTGAAAGCACAAGAAAAGATCTTTAGGAACACCCTAAAATTTGAAGCCAAAGGGTGGTTGACTTTCATGTGTAGTCGACTTGACCCGTCTACATATGATCACTCCATTCCCCTTCTTCGTGCTGTCTTGGTAGCATCTATTATGGTGGGTTTCCCTCTGAATGTGGGTAATATTATGTCGAGAGTAATTTCTACAGTTGGTAATGAGACCCAAACAAACTACCCCTTCCCAAACACACTCTCTTTGTACTTCAGAGAATTGATAGTGAAGAAAAAGAAATATGATGTCAAAGTACCTATGGTGGCCCTGTACTCATGGTATAGTCAGTTGGGTCCAGACAATCCGAAGAGGGGCAAGAAGAATGTGGCATCCACTTCCACCGCACCTGGCCAGTCTGAGGGGCCAACGGTCATTGACCAGCCCAGTGAGCCTTCCACCATTCCTGCTACTGATGAGGCATTGCCTCCAGGTCCGTCGTCAGCAGCTGGTCCTTCTATTGCAGTTGACTCGATAGTCCCTTCATCAAAGACTCACCGGTTCACCGCAAACCAGCTCACCCATTCCTTTGCCAGTTTGAACAACTGGATGTCAGCTGCGACATCCAAGTTGTCTACTTTGACCACTGCTGTATAGGCACAGGGAGCACCAGTTACTATTGAGATTCCTTCCTCCATTGAGGATGCACTAAAGAAGATCCTGGCCAACCAGGAAAAGATGATGGCAATGCAAGATGCCTTGACTAAGGCGGTTGGGGCACATGGCAAAGCGTTGGAGAAATTGGCTCGGGAGCACAAGAAGCTGAAGAAGCAGAAGGCTTCCAAGGAGTCAGTGACACAGTTGAGAGTGGAGGTAAACAAACTCATGGTGGATCAGTTGCCACTTGACCTACTATTTGGGGATCCGGCTATAGAGCCAGCCGTATCACAGGTACAGGAGGAGGAGCAGAGGGCGAGGAAGAAGAGGAAACTCCCTAGCACTAAGGGAGTTGTGATTGAGGTAAGCACCGGTTCAGTAGAGTCCCTCCACTGCCCCACCAGTTGATGAACCAGTTCTTGAGCAGGCACCTGGCCCAGCAGCACAGCAGCAGCAGGCCGGGGACCAGTCTGAGGTCCCCGCCAGTACAGAGGACTTAGGAGCCACTGACCAGCACAGGGTTACGGTTGAGGCTTGAGGGGCCTTTCTATATCCTTTCTTTCATTTTGGTGCTTATTTTGATAGTTAGCATTTGGGACAATGCTAGCTTTTATTCGTGGGGGTGTGGCCCTACTATTTTGATTGACTGTTGGATTACTGTATATATTCTTTTACTTTCAGCACATTCGTACTTGTAGATGGCTGTATATAACTGTTCATTCTAGATGCTCTTAAACTCTGTGTATATATTCATTCCCTGGTTGTATATTCTACTCCCATTTTGTACATATTCATTCGGTTTTCATTTTGGTTTTCTATTTTTCGTTATAATTTTTCGTTTTATTTGCATAGTTAGGCTCGTAGACTTTTTGTTTTGTTTTGGCGTTTGCAATAAGCCCTTGGTTTTCTTAATTCCACGGTTCTTTCCAAGGGTAGAGTGTTGTGCGAACCGGGTGGCTCTTCCCAATGATAGATGGCGTGACAACCTTCTTAAGGGTTTGAGTCCGTTTTTGATTTTTCTTTTTGATTTTCAAGTTTTTGTAGTTAAGGGTACCTCAGGCAAAGCTTCACTTGAGCCTAGCACATTTGCCTTTGATCCTATGGTCAAAGACATTATGTTGTGTTTAGGATGGTGAAAGTTGTGGCCTTGAGACTCTTGTGTTGACCAAACAATCATCATGTGGTCATTTTGGGCCATTGTGCGCTTGAATCATATCTAAGGTCATTGTGGGCCCTCGAATCCGTCTTTGGCAATCCTTGAGTGTGTGTAGTGAGAATTCAAAACGTGAGCCTAAGTACCGAGCCGATGGTCTAGAACTTGCCCTGAATGTTTGTCGAGGCGAAATCATAGGTGGAACTTGACTTGAGACGTGATTATAGGCTCTCCTTGATCCAAAATGCAGAATTTGAACAATTCCCATGACCTACCAATGAAATAATCCCTAGTTCACCCCTTTTGAGCCTTAAACCTTTTTCTTTCATGAACCAAGCTACAAGCCTATACCCGTTCTTAATGAGACCCTCTCTTGGCACCCAAATCTTCCCTTGAGTAAATGGCAAATGTCTAAGTTTGGGGGGAGACAAGAAAGGCATCAATGTGGTAAAAAGGCGCAAAAGCAAAAGAAAAGGAAGGCAATGAAAAAGACAAAAAGACAAAAAGAAAGACAAAAATGAATAAGAACCAAAAAGGGAATCCAAGGACAACAAAAAAGTGAAAAAGGTGTGGAAAAGTGGTAAAAAGGAGAAATGGTTTAAATTGCAAAAGAAAGAGTGACAATGTGTCTCTCTAACCCCTTGAAAGAAGTGAATTACTCAATTGAGTCAAGAAAGTGTGCCAAAATAAATCAAAAGAAGTGTTTAAGGGAAGATTGAACCCATTTGAACAAAAACATGTCCTACCTTTACCCAAAACCTTCACAATGACTACTCAAAAGCCCTATATGATCTTGAGTTGAGGGAAGCCTACATTAGTGGATACTTACATAAGGGGTAAACATATGGTACTTAGAGCCGGACTTAGGGCCTTTTCTTTGTGAGAGATGAGAGAGAAGTCCATTCACCTTGATTTGTGTGCAAATACTCTAAAAAGGTGAGGTTCACTTAGGGAAAGTCGAGGATGTGTGAGTTTGGGTTCCACAATGACCAAAAAAATTGAGAAAGGTTCCTTGATGAAATGTGTCAACTCTTGATGCTCTTGTGTCACACTTGATCCACATGTTTCAAAGTTTAAATGTGTTAATGATGCATTCGCATTGAGGGCAATTGTTAGTCCCAATTGATGCTTGTTGAGGTTACTTTAGGATAAACAGGAATTACTTGGGTGTTTTCCATTGAGGGGTAGGTCTCATTTTATTTGCTTGAGGGCAAGCAAAGGTTTAAGTTTGGGGGAGTTGATAATTGTAATTTCTACATGTTTTATATCCATTCTTACCTAATCTTTGTGCATTAACTGCCATAAATTAGTCCCAAAATGCTTACAAGTTACGCTTGATTGCAGGTTTGAGCGACAAGATGACAAATACCAAAGATCGGCTCAAAAAGGAGTGAAATCTACCAAGTATCAAAGGACAACTGAAGTGGGGAACAAAATGACCTGTGCGGTCCGCACTGATGTGTCATGCGGCCGCACTGGAGAGTTCAGAGGTTGGGCTATTTCAAGGTCAACCTGCACGATCCGCACTGTTTTTCCACGCGGCCACGCAGGATAGTTCAGAGACCATGCAATTTCTAAGTCAAGACGCGCGGTCCGAGCTCCATTCCACACAGTACGCGCCCAAGAGTGTCATAGACTCAGTCATTCAAGACAAAAGCCCACGCGGCCGCACACCAAATCAGTGCGGTCCGCGTGGAAACACCCTACGCGACCGCGTGTCATATTTGTGCGGTCCGCGTCCCCAGTGTCAGAAGCGAGATATGAAGACCCTAACCCCTACGCGGCCGCGCGTCATTTGTGTGCGGTCCGCGCCAGACCCTTAGGGGTATTTTTGTCCGGTTTTTTTCCTGTGTAGTATAGATAGAACATTTTACTTTTTAGGTGCTGTTTTTTAGTTTTGGTTTTTATCAGATAGCAGCTGAACTCGAGGCTTCATGGTTTTAGCCGATTTTGGGCAATTTCTTCTAGTATTAACGTGGATTTGAGTAGATTAACATTGTAGTTAATTATTATGTTAATTTCATCTACTATTTCTTCAATTTCTGTTTCTATTATGGCTAGCTAAACCCATTAGCTAGGGTTGTGGCTCAACCTTAGTGTTGGTAATTAATGGGTGCGATTGTTTAGTGCATGAATGATGTTGGGTATTTGTTATTTGGATTAATCTTATGTTTTCATTAAGATTTGGTGGTTGCAAACACTAAGTCTAGCTTAGTGAGTTTTGACTCTTCTTGAGAAAGAGAGTCTATGACCCCAAGATTAATTCCAACAAGGAATTGGGATGGACCCATGAGAATGGTAGTCCCAACTAATGGGTTAAACCTCGAGAGAGTAATTACCCAACTTGAACCATAAACTCTCTCTCTACCCAATTTGTCAAGTTGCTTGGGCAAATTGGCCTACCCAATTTGTCGAGAGAGAGGAAATTGGGAAAAATCACTCTCTCTACCGAGAGGTGTGAGAGTGGGTACAAAAGTGCAACGGTTATAGCATAAGTCCCATATTCATCATTCTTGCATTAGGAATCTCTACCCGTTAGTTAACCACCTAGGTACATGCCATGACCCTAGTGTCTTTCTCTATATTGCATACAACATAGAATCAATATCTTAGCCTAACTTAGCTTTAAACTTGTAGTTGATAAATTGTAGTTGATAGTCAAAAGAAAACCGAAAATGTTAGAAGATCAATTAGGAGCTAAAACATAGTCCTAGACCATACAAACACTCAACTCCAAATTGAAGCTCCATGTGGAAAATTGACCCCGATACCGCTATTGGGTAAAAGTATTAGCGCCCACTCTTCCTTAGATTGAGTCCGCTGCGATCAACGATCAAATAAAGAAGACCGAGAAACCACGCAAGCTAGAACCTGACTAGGCTCCGAAAGATCCGATCTCACAAACTGGCTAGCAAAAGCCTGAATATCCATCATCATACGCCTCTCCGATGCTGGTAAATAAGCCAATCTCCCCAAACTCTCCGCCCTGCGACTCAAAGCATCAACTACCGTATTGGCCTTGACTGGGTGATACAAAATAGTGATGTCATAGTCCTTCAGTAACTCTAACCACTTCCTCTGGTGCAAATTTACATCCTTTTGGTTGAACATGTGCTGCAAGCTCCGATAGTCAATATAAATCTCACAAGGCACACCGTATAAGTAATGGCGCCAAATCTTCAGGGCGTGAACAATGGCGGCTAACTCAAGGTCGTGAATAGGGTAGTTCATCTCAAGTATCTTTAGATGTCTGGACGCGTAGGCAATCACCTACCGTCCTGCATCAACACCGCTCTGAGGCCAACCCTCAAGGCATCACAATAGACCATATAAGACTCCGAACCTGTAGGCGGTATCAAAATTGGGGTTGTGGTCAAAGTTGTCTTGAGCTTCTGAAAGCTCACCTCACACTCCTCCGTCCACTGGAACGGAGCACCCTTCTGGGTCAACCTGGTCATGGGGGATTTAATCGATGAAAACCCCTCCACAAAACGACGGTAGTAACCCGCCAAACCAAGGAAACTGCGGATCTCTATAGCTGAGGATGGTCTGGTCCAACTCTGCACGGCCTTTATATTCTTCGGATCCACCTGAATACCCTCACTCGATATCATGTGGCCCAAGAACACCACTGAATCCAACCAAAACTCACATTTCGAGAACTTAGCATATAAATTCTTCTCTTTCAAAGTCTGAAGCACAGTCCTCAGGTGTTGCTCATGATCTTCCCGACTCCAGGAATGCACCAGAATATCATCAATAAAGACAATGACGAATGAGTCAAGATATGGCCGGAACACACTGTGCATCAAATACATAAAGGCTGCTGGGGCATTGGTCAGCCCAAATGAGATAACAAGGAACTCGTAATGACCATACCGAGTCTTCAAAGCAGTTTTTGGGACATATGGCTCCCGAATATTCAACTGATAGTAACCTGAGCGCAAATCAATCTTAGAAAATACCCGTGCGCCCTGAAGCTGGTCAAATAGATCATCAATACGAGGCAAAGGATAATGGTTTTTCATTGTAACCTTGTTCAGCTGGCGATAATCAATGCACATACGCATGGAACCATCCTTTTTCTTCACAAACAAGACAGGAACACCCCAAGGTGATACACTGGGCCAAATAAAAGTCAAGCAATTCCTGTAACTGATCGTTCAACTCCTTTAACTCAAGAGGAGCCATACGATATAGAAGAATATAAATGGGCTAAGTGCCCGACAACAAATCAATGCCAAAATCAATATCTCTATCAGGCGGCATGCCCGTAAGGTTAGCTGGAAACACATCGGGAAAATCACGTACTACTGGAACTGAATCAACTAAAGGGGTATCAATACTAACATTTCTCACATAAGCTAAATACATGTCACACCCCTTCTCATTCATACACTGAGCTTTAAGAAAAGAAATAACTCTACTAGGAGTGTGATCTAAAGTACCCCTCCACTCAACACGCGGTACACCTGGCATAGCCAATGTCACGGTATTGGCGTGACAATCAAGAATAGCATAATGGGGTGAAAACCAGTCCATGCCTAAGATAATATCAAAGTCAACCATGCTGAGTAATAATAAATCGGCTCTGGTCTCAAAACAACTAAGAGCAACCAAACACGACCGATAAATGCGGTCCACAACAAGAGAATCTCCCACAGGAGTAGAAACATAAAATGGGGAACTCAAAGAATCCCGATATACACCCAAATGCGGAGAAAAATAAGAAGACACATAAGAGTAAGTGGAGCCTGGATCGAATAGAATCGATGCATCTCTGTGACAAACCAGTATAATACCTGTGATGACAGAATCGGAGGAAATAGCCTCAGTACGGGAAGGAAGGGCATAGTATCGGGCTTGGCCTCCCCCTCTAGGGTGACCTCTACCTCCCCAACCTCCACCTCTAGTTGGATGAGCAGGTGGGGTAGCAACTGGAGGTGTAATCATACCCTGAGAATATTACATCCCGCATTTTCGTATGTTAATGTTTCGTCGTAAGTTAATCGATGTAAGTTCGGGGATGGGATTATTTTGAGATTTTAAGTATTATACTATTTTAAACAAGTGATAAGTAAATTCATGAAGGTGAGAAGGCAAGCAAGTCAAAGAAAATAAATTTTCATCCAAGTTGGCATGTCGGAATAAAATACGGCCTGAGCTAAAATACTCGGTATTTATGGACTAGTGTCATACGAGGTACCACATGACCATGATAGTAAGGTGTATGAGGTATGTGAAAAGTGAGTAGTATTATAAGTAAATGGAAATAATTCTCAATTATACGGGTAATAGATTAATTACCGGGTAACGAAACATTACCCGGTTAACTAATAAGTGGATAAATTAAATTAATTATCCAAAAGAGTAACGTGGCAGCAACACATGGCCATTTAAAAGACTCTTAATTCACATTGAAATGTGGCAAAATGGGAGGAATTATTGGTGGCCAAGTCATACATAAGTGGGGCCCACAACCTAAAATATTTGGCAAAAGGCAAAACAATTATTGATGTCAACATTCTGTTTCAACTAAATACATTCATGGGCAAGGGCATCAAGAACTTGACTACAGAATGACCGAACATGCAATCCTAAGATGGTTCAAACAAATGAAACACAAAACAATTCATGTCAACATTCTGCTTCATCTGATCGTATCATCATCTTTGGTGGAAGTTCTCTTTTGTTTCCTTGTCCAAGACCTATGCGATAGAGGTATTGAAAGGGATATAGAACCGGCTCAGGTATGTTAAGGCTATCCCTTCTTTCTTTTGGCATGATCCATACGATACGAAAGGAACGTGCAAATGCACAAATTCCATGAATGACTTTATTCATAGAAGTATTAGAGATATCCGTGTTCCTGAATTTCCGTGTGTTATAATGTCTTATCATCTGTTCATGGGTCTCAGAAAAATACGAAAGTTAAAAAGAGTTAACTTTATGATATTACACAGAGGCAAAATGGTCTTATGACATTCCGAATGATTTTATTGACGTACTTTTTATGCACTGCATTCATGTGCACTGACCCATGACCAGATGACATTATATACGCGTATATATGTAAATATATATATATTTGGGATATGGGAAAAGGTTATGGTGTTATATATGCATCACCACCTGATCAGCTGGTATATGATGATGAAGTTGCCCACAGTGGCAGAAATATGATTCAAACGGCGTTATATACGCATATATATGTATGTACTCAAACGGCGTTATATACGCGTATATATGTAAATATATGTATTTGGGATATGGGAAAAGGTTACGACGTTATATATGCATCACCACCTGATCAGCTGGTATATGATGATGATGTTGCCCACAGTGGCAGAAATATGATTCAAACGGCATTATATACGCATATATATGTATGTACTCAAATGGCGTTATATACGCGTATATATGTAAATATATGTATATGGGATATGGGAAAGGTTATGGCGTGATATACGCACCACCACCTGATCAGCTGGTATACGATGATGATTTTGCCCACAGTGGCTGATATGATATGATGGGATGCCCTTAGAGGCTGGTGATGTTATGAAACATGTACCTATGCACAACATGACATTCATACGCATATGCATGACGCTGAAAGTAATTTATGATTTACAAAGTTATTCAGACTTACAGGTTGAGTCATGTACTCTATATTTCTACCATGTCTCTTATGTATGTATTTATGTTCCTTTATACTCGGTACATTATTCGTACTGACGTCCCTTTTGCCTGGGGACGCTGCGTTTCATGCCCGCAGGTCCCGATAGACAGGTCAAGAGCCCTCCAAGTAGGCTATCAGCTCAGCGGAAGATGTTGGTGCGCTCCATTTTCTTCGGAGTTGCTCGTTTGGTTAGTATGATTTAGACGTGTATTGTTTGGTATGGCGGGACTCTGTCCCGACCTTTATGACATTTATGTATTCTTAGAGGCTTGTAGACATATGTCTTGTATGTGAAAGATTATACGACCTTGTCGGCCTATGTTTTGAGTTTATAAATGATTATGTTGGCCTATTAGGCCCGTATGTCACGTGTATATGATGATGTAATAAGAAAGATACATTACATTGGTACTCGGTTGAGTAAGGTACCGGGTGCCCGTCGGGGCCATCGGTTTGGGTTGTGACAAAAGTGGTATCAGAGCAGTTTTGTCCTAGGGAGTCTACAAGCCATGTCTAGTAGAGAGTTGTTTATGGGTGTGTCGTGCACCACACTTATAAGCAAGAGGCTACAGGGCATTTAGGATTGTTACTCTTTCTTCTTACTTTAGATCGTGTGGTAGAGCTCACTTATAAGAATCCAAGTTCTAAAATTCTATTTTATTAATAATAAGACGATGCCTACTTCCCGAAAGAAGGTTGGAAATAGAGATAGTTGTGGAAGAACTGAGTCAGAGGAATTGAATTTTGTATGATGCCTACGATAAGTAAATATGAGGTCTTTAGCAGATCATGGGTGTACTGAAATGGGTAAGCTTTCTGATAAGAAGCCTTAAGGCAAGAATTCCTATCCATCTTTATGGTGAAGGACAATGAGAGATTAAGAAGATAAATACAGGTTTCAACAAGAAAAAGAAGCAAGATGAAGAAGGGTACGAGGCACCCAATTAATGAAGGTTAACAACGTTTATAATTGAGGCAGAGGAACATAAGCTTTTTGAGTTATATTCAATAGTAACAAAGGTATATACAATTGGTCGCATCCATTTCAGGTATGACCTATTGGGATTAACAGAAGTAGTACAAGAAGATGTGATGGATGAATTGTTTGCGTCAGTTGATATTTCTGAAGGATATTGCAAATATGCTAATAGATCTCTTTATGAGACACCAGATGGTGCACTCTGAAATAGTGCAGCCAGATATGAGTACTACAAAGACATGCACCATAAGCCCTGAAGGGATAAATATTACCTTAGTGTGGCTCGCGCCCCTAGTAAAGCGAGAACGTTAAGCAACTTGAAGAGCCATTGGATAGAGCAAAGGGAAGCTAAGAGCAAAAGAATGTCGTATTGACGTTTTCGCAAGAAAATGGATGTGCATAAACATTAGCAAAATAATAATAAGAGAGATAAGGAAGCATTTTGAATACGGTTTGGTACATGGATGAAAACAGTAGAGTGTTATAGAACCTATAGTCAAAAGGAGGAAGAAACGAGAAGTGGCGAGCCTTAAGACAACAAAAGAGTATAGGCTATAAGGTTATATCCTCATTTCGAGAAATAAGTTCGTGACTCCAAGGTGACTACAAGAGGGGAGAGTTAATCCTCAGAGTAACAGAAATCAGTATGGACTGGTAAACAAGATAAACCAAATATTAATTAGGGACTGAATGATTGGAAAATACTCGGCATCATGGAAATTTCAGATTTCGTTCCGACAGTAATAGAATGGACCACATAAGAGGATTCATGATGAATTTAGAGAATGGTCATTCAGGGAGACGCTTCCCTAGAGAAAGAAATGTGAGAAAAGTTAAGCTTAAGGAACTGTATGTGCCAGTTACGCTAAATGTCACCCTCACGAGTAATGGAATTTGTCATCCTTGGTACAGAAGGATTGCCGCAAGGCGAGTAAGGATCATTGATGTTGAGAAACAACGCCAAAGATGAAGAGGTAAAACATCTATAGGTATATCCTTGTGGCTTAGGCTTTTAGTGCACCCCTAAAGGGGGGAATATGGAGTGATGTGACATTAAGTCAGAATTAAGTGGTTCTAGTGATTATGGTATGATAAGGGAAGAACGCGATAAGAATGAGAAAGGGATGAGATTGTACTTATTCAAATCTTACAAATACACTACGATTCATGAATATTGTGCAAGCACGACGTCAAGGAGAGGAAGTAAAGGTTCCTGCTCGAGCTATTATTAATAAATAAGGAGCCAGTGCGAGATGTAATTTAAGACCAAGGAAATAACCCAAGGAAGATTTCATGGAATATTGACATGAGGATGGGCCAACGAGTAGTTAGTAATTAGTCAGGAAGATCTCATTTATGGATAAACAGGAGGTTATACATGAGTATTCAGATCATGTAAGATAAACATAGTAGGACCCAACATGTAGAATTCAGCCTCGGAGAATATTATTATAATACTTGAGATATATTCAAATAAGAGTCGGGGTAGTTAAAGGTACCATATGAGTGTTATAGGGATAAAAGAAAGTGCCACTGGGAAGGCAGTCAAAATATTAGTTCAAAAGCAACCATACAAGTACAAGGGCATGGAAATAAGCAATTACAAATGATTATAGGCAAGTAAGGACATTAAAAAGGTCCGTAATAAGCTCGCATCTTTACAGGATTCAGAGGATCCTCCCTAAGTACTAACTACAGTGAAGGACTAGCTGAGGAAATGAGGAAGAAAGCTTCAACCTAAGCACAGTGACCTAAAGAGGAAATGGTCGTGTAACAACAGGTTCGCAACAACATTGTAAGCATTCCAAAGGAAAGTGGCACCTACCGTGGCTAATGATATGGGAAGTAAGAATTAAAAGTAATATTCGAGATCATATGAGTTGTATGAAAACTCTGGCAAGTGTAGGCACTAAGATAAGTTAAGTATGGATGCAACAAGGGGCAAAAAGACCAGGAGAAGTAATAGCTTACGTTGAAAGAAATCTAAGACGGAACGAAAGAATTATTTGATCAATGATCCAGAGTTGGTACGTTCTGGATACACTCAAGATTTTGGAACATTATCCAGGCAGCATATTTGCTGACAATCATATAACCATAGAAGACTCTGGTATAAGTTAAGAGAAAGAATTGAGCCCAGGGCATAGACAAAGGATTGAATTTTTAGAAGATTGTATCATGGATATTCCATAATGCCCATGAAAGGCTAAGGTAATAACTGATACCATGAGCCACAGATCGGAAGATAGCTTAAGCCTACGTAAAGGCTGATCAGAAGGAAGAGGAAACTAAAGAATTACATCACCGAAGTAAATCAGGAGTCTGATTATTGGACCTAGAAAAATTATAGAAGTTGTGCTGGAGAAGATGACAGAATAGCTCTTAATAGCGGACGTTCAAGAGAAACAACACAACAACTATAATCTATAATGGCTCTACAAGGAAGCTAGTTAGAAGAAGTACCAGCCTCATAAGAAGTCAGTACGAAGCTCCCACCGGATTGTGTATGTACCAGAGGTGCGAGTATTATAATAGAGCTTCAAGTTATGGACGTGAATTACACCTAGGTGGAAGGGAGGTTATGAAAGAGATAGAAGATATGATACGAAATTTTAAGTAAGTAAGGTAAAAGTGAACAACGTACGAGGTACTAAAATGCAGAAAGTTGTGAATAGTCCATACTTCGGATAGAAGGTTATAAGCACTGGGATACAATATGCAGGAATGATAGCGGCATTGTTAGTGGCATATCTTCCAGCCTATGGTTTCTACGTATCGAGAGGTGTAGTTAAAAGAGTATAGAAGAGTTAGAGACGATGTGACGTCTCGCTTGATATTCCAGGATAACTTAAGAAAATCTATGGTGCAAGCAAGTTGAAGAAAAGTTGCAAGTAGCATAAATGGATATGTGTAGTTTGCAAGATAAAGTATGGTAGAGCGACAAGGTTTTAGGAAGACAGGAGTAAGGATAAGAAAAAGGCGAGTGAGAAGGTGACGAGAATGGATATGTCCTCGGGATTAAGACCTTGAAAAAAAGAAGAGCTGATGGTTTCTTTAAAGTTATAGAAAGCTCAGTATAGCTTGAATGAACTCAAAGGAGTCTAAGACTAGTAGCATTTAGAAAAGGTGGAATGCTGCCCTGATAGTACAATAAGGGTATAATTGTGATGGATAGAGGATGACATTTAGGTTTTTGAATGAGTAATGATTTGAAGAGGATTTCATGGATTGTACGAGATTAGAATACCCACATAAGTGAATCACATTGGGATGCTATAAAATACGGTCATTGAAGTATAGTATTACCCCTAAGTGGATCAGGAAAATCACTTCAAATATTCCTCGATGGAACGTAAGCCCTAGTGGCAAGGTATGACGTAAGAAGTTTCAAATTATCAATGGTATATTGTAGATTAATATTGAGATGAATCAACAATGGATGGACAAAAGTCACAAAGTATAAGATGAGATTAGGCCTCCATTCTTAAGACGAACGGTAATGAAGGAGCATTAAAGGACAGAGATTTATACCTAAAGGATAGGCCACAAAAGTAACTGGGAGCTTGGTAAGCATACCTCAGTAAAGGTAGATTGAAGAAAAAATTACGGTATAGTATAACCCATGTAAATGCAGTAAATTCATATGAATGGGTAACCAGATCTATGAAATGAGATATGGCCATATTCGGAAGTTCTACAAAGTATCGAGCAAAGGACTTCAACACACCTATAGAGGCCTAGAGAGGCATCCTATTAAGCCTTGTATATACAAAGTAAGGCCTAGATATTGACTAAATGATAAAAGGAAAAAGGAAAGATGAATCGCATAAGTGCACTTACAAAGTCAGGATCATACAGGTTGCATGACGGGAGGTAACAGAAGTGGCAAGATTAGGAAGATTTCGACCACAGGTCATGATATGAACAAAAAGGCTAAGGGGGGAATACCCTAGACTTTGGATTTATTCACAGATCAACTGCTTGAATGGAAAGATTAGTATTAATGTATTCACAAGAGCTATAAGTTATGAAAATGATAAGAGCACTAGTCAACATTCGAGGACGAATGTTCCAAAGGGGGGAATGATGTTACATCCCGCATTTTCGTATGTTAATGTTTCGTCGTAAGTTAATCGATGTAAGTTCGGGGATGGGATTATTTTGAGATTTTAAGTATTATGCTATTTTAAACAAGTGATAAGTAATTCATGAAGGTGAGAAGGGAATCAAGTCAAAGAAAATAAATTTTCGTCCAAGTTGGCATGTTGGAATAAAATATGGCCCGAGCTAAAATACTCGGTATTTATGGACTAGTGCCATACGAGGTACCACATGACCATGATAGTAAGGTGTATGAAGTATGTGAAAAGTGAGTAGTATTTTAAGTAAATGGAAATAATTCTCAATTATACGGGTAATAGATTAATTACCGGGTAACGAAACATTACCCGGTTAACTAATAAGTGGATAAATTTAATTAATTATCCAAAAGAGTAACGTGGCAGAAACACATGGACATTTAAGTGACTCTTAAGTCACATTGAAAGGTGGCAAAATGAGAGGAATTATTGGTGGCCAAGTCATACATAAGTGGGGCCCACAACCTAAAATATTTGGCAAAAGGCAAAACAATTATTGATGTCAACATTCTGTTTCAACTAAATACATTCATGGGCAAGGGCATCAAGAACTTGACAACAGAATGACCGAACATGCAATCCTAAGATGGTTCAAATAAATGAAACACAAAACAATTCATGTCAACGTTCTGCTTCATCTGATCGTATCATCATCTTTGGTGGAAGTTCTCTTTTGTTTCCTTGTCCAAGACCTATGCGATGGAGGTATTGAAAGGGATGTAGAACAGGCTCAGGTATGTTAAGGCTATCCCTTCTTTCTTTTGGCATGATCCATACGATACGAAAGGAACGTGCAAATGCACAAATTCCATGAATGACTTTATTCATAGAAGTATTAGAGATATCTGTGTTCCTGAATTTCCGTGTGTTATAATGTCTTATCATCTGTTCATGGGTCTCAGAAAAATACGAAAGTTGAAAAGAGTTAACTTTATGATATTACACAGAGGCAAAATGGTCTTATGACATTCCGAATGATTTTATTGACGTACTTTTTATGCACTGCATTCATGTGCACTGACCCATGACTAGATGATATTATATACGCGTATATATGTAAATATATATATATATTTGGGATATGGGAAAAGGTTATGGTGTTATATATGCATCACCACCTGATCAGCTGGTATATGATGATGAAGTTGCCCACAGTGGCAGAAATATGATTCAAACGGCGTTATATACGCATATATATGTATGTACTCAAACGGCGTTATATACGCGTATATATGTAAATATATGTATTTGGGATATGGGAAAAGGTTACGACGTTATATATGCATCACCACCTGATCAGCTGGTATATGATGATGATGTTGCCCACAGTGGCAGAAATATGATTCAAACGGCATTATATACGCATATATATGTATGTACTCAAATGGCGTTATATACGCGTATATATGTAAATATATGTATATGGGATATGGGAAAGGTTATGGCGTTATATACGCACCACCACCTGATCAGCTGGTATACGATAATGATTTTGCCCACAGTGGCCTATATGATATGATGGGATGCCCTCAGAGGCTGGTGATGTTATGAAACATGTACCTATGCACGACATGACATTCATACGCATATGTATGATGCTGAAAGTAATTTATGATTTACAAAGTTATTCAGACTTACAGGTTGAGTCATGTACTCTATATTTCTTCCATGTCTCTTATGTATGTATTTATGTGCCTTATATACTCGGTACATTATTCGTACTGACGTCCCTTTTTCCTGGGGACGTTGCGTTTCATGCCCGCAGGTCCCGATAGACAGGTCGAGAGCCCTCCAAATAGGCTATCAGCTCAGCGGAAGATGTTGGTGCGCTCCATTTGCTTCGGAGTTGCTCGTTTGGTTAGTATGATTTAGACGTGTATTGTTTGGTATGACGGGACTCTGTCCCGACCTTTATGACATTTATGAATTCTTAGAGGCTTGTAGACATATGTCTTGTACGTGAAAGATTGTACGGCCTTTTCGGCCTATGTTTTGAGTTTATAAATGATTATGTTGGCCTATTAGGCCCGTATGTCACGTGTATATGATGATGTAATAAGAAAGATACGTTACATTGGTACTTGGTTGAGTAAGGTACCGGGTGCCCGTCAGGGCCCATCGGTTTGGGTTGTGACAGAGAACTCTACAGGGTACATTGTGGCTGTGAAGTCTGTGGAGGTGCACCCCTCCCAAGTCTAGGGCAATCTCTCACCACATGGCGTGTATCACCATACTCAAAATAAGCTCTGGGAGGACGTGGTGGCTGTGACTGGCTCGGGCCAAGTCTGCTAGACTGACCTCTGAAAGCACCTCGCGCAGGAGGCGCGCTAGAAACTGGAGGTGCATAATAAGGCTCCTGAGGCCTAGGAGGAGCTGGAGCACTACTGGCTGCTGGAAGAGCTGAATGAACAGGATGACTCATATAACCCCTACCATGACGACCTGCAGCTAGGGTACGGAAACCAGAATAATGGCCTGACTCTTGAGACCTCTTGGCCTCCCTTTCCTTTCTCTCCCTAGCATGCATACCCTCAATCCTCCTAGCAATGCTCACCACCTGCTGATAAGAAATATCCATCTCTAACTCACGAGCTATGCTAGACCTGATGCATGCCTAGCCAAACTAGTATAATAGACATCATACTCTGAGACAGTCATAGCACCCTGGCGCAAATGCTCAAACTCTGCACGTCATGCATCCCTGAGGCTCTGAGGAACATACTCTCTCAGGAATAGATCTAAAAACTGAGTCCAAGTCAGTGAAGCAGCCTCATCCGGACTGTCTAACTCATAGGTGCACCACCACTCATAGGTTGCTCCTTGAAGCTGGAAGGTAGTGAAGGAAACCCCGCTTGATCCTGATATACCCATAGTACGGAGAATGCAGTAGCTCTCATCTAGAAATCCCAGAGCATCCTCCGATGCTAGACCGGCGAATACAGGAGGCTTGTACTTCTTGAACCTCTCAAGCCTTATCTTCTCCTCCTTGGAAGCCGCCGCCCTGTCCTCGGGCTAAATTGGCACGCAGGCGGTCCAAGAATAATCTCAGGGACCTTCTCAACATGCACTCGCTGCTCAGGAGTGCGGGCAGTGGGAGTCTGTGCTCCTCCCCTGGCCTGAGATATGGCTGCAGCAAGGGGAAGCAACCCTGCCTGTGTTAGAGTGGTGTACATGCTCATGAACTGTTCCAAAGTCTCCTGAAGAGCTAGAGTAGTAGTAGCAGTAGGAGTGTCAAGTGCCTGGACTCCGGCTGGAACTACTGATGGTACCTCGGCAGCAGCTTGCGCAGGTGCTCTAGCTGCACCACGTGTGTGTCCTCGGCCTCTACCCCGGCCCCGGCCTCTGACGGCTGCAGTAGGGGGAATGGGTACTTGATCATCTCGGGTAGTGCATGTCTTCACCATCTATGAGAGAATAGAAGACAGAAATTTGGAATTGCGATGTCAAAATATCGCACGACAAGGAAATCAAATGAAGTGAAATTTTCCTAACAGTTACATAGCCTCTTGTAGATAAGTATAGACGTTTCTGTACCGATCATCGCGACTCTAATAAACCGGCTTGTGATCCATGACTCCTATGACCCTATAGCTCTGACACCAACTTGTCACAACCCCGGTTCGCCCTCCGTGAACCATCGTGACGGCACCTAGTCTCTACGACTAGGTAAGCCTAATTTGCGGAAGTAAAACAATTTAAAACAAAAATAAAGTAGTAACAGTGTTTAAATGTGCCGCTCGGCTCACACCATGTTTAACTCTCAATACCAATACATAATTCCAAGACCCGAAAACCCACGAATCACAAGCTAAGATCAATACTACATAGCTCTAACTCCGGAATGTCTAATAAGAACAGAAAAAAAATACAAAAGGGCAAAATACTAAAAGCAGGAAAAAAAGGGACTTCTCGGTCTGCGGATGCAGCAGATGTACCTCGAAGTCTCTAGGCAGTCGTCTCCTCAAGGATGATATGCCTGAGTAGCGTTACCTGGATTTGCACATGAAAAACATGCGCAGAAGAGGCATGAGTACATCACAACGATACTCAGTAAGTGCCAAGCCTATCCTCGGTTGGGTAGTGACGAGGAAGGTCAGGGCCCTACTGAGATTAAATAAATATAAAGATGACAGGATAAGATAAGCAGTACAATTGAAAATCTACAGTACGGATCTACACAGGATAATAAGAGTACAATAACGGAAACATAGATGAAGGCAAGCAACAAGGAAGTACCACTCATAACAAGGATGATAACCGGGGATCTCTTGGTATCCCGAGGATCTCTTGGTATCCTCAATATATGCTAGGGATCTCTTGGTATCCCGAGGATCTCTTGGTATCCTCAATATATGCTAGGGATCTCTTGGTATCCCGAGAATCTCTTGGTATCCTCAATATATGTGCCAGCAATTTCTTGGTATCCTCAATATATGATAGGGATCTCTCGGTATCCCGATGATCTCTTGGTATCCTCAATATATGTGCCAGCGATCTCTTGGTATCCCGCACCTCAGTTCAAATCATAAATACGTACAGGGGATCTCCCGGGATGCCGTCCCATAGTCCCAAAGTAAAATCACACAGCAGCAACACAAGAATACCCAATTAAGCTAAATTTCGTAAGAAGTAAACAGTTAATTCTAGCCTAACATGCTTCACGTAATGCAATTAAGGTAGTTTAGGCAAATAGGCAATTAAGGCAATTAAACATGCTTTTCTAAACTAGCAACATGCTAAATTCACAAGTAGAATAAAATAGGAAAAAGAACTCAATTGAAATACTTAAGGAAAAACCGTATTTTCAACAATTAGCTCAAGCACGTGCTCGTCACCTCACGTACAAGGCATTTCAGTTATCAAATATATCATATCCTAAGGGTAAGGTCCCCCACACAAGGTTAGAAGAGCCACTTACCTCGAACCCGCTCAAAAATCAACACGAAACCACGCTCTGGCCACGAGTACTCGACTCCAAATGGCCCAAATCTATTCAATTCAATTGCATAATGTAAATAACACTTCAAGTAACTGATTCTACAATTAAATTCTAAGCTAATATGCGAAATTATGTAAAATGACCAAAATGACCCTCGGGCCCACTTCTCGGAATCGGGTAAAATTTACATTTCCAGAATTCTCAGACTCCCACGAGTCTAACCATACCAAAATTATCCAAATTCAATGTAAAATTCCGAATCAAAACTTGAAATTTCGGTCTAAAAACTTTCCCCAAATTTTAATACAAATTCCAAAATTAAATGATGAATTCATGTTTGTATTAATGGGTTACAAGCAAAAAGGGGTTAAGAATCGTCACCCAATCGATATCTCTGAAAATCCTTCAAAATCTCGCTCAAATACGAGCTCCAAAGCTTAAGTTTTAATAAAAATGGCTAAACCCTCGATTTTGAAATTTTATATTCTGCCCAGGTATTTCCTTCTTCGCGAACGCGAGGCTACTATCGCAAACACGATGCACTAAAGTTCCACTGGCCAGTCTCCCTCTTTGTGAACGTGATGCCCGAGCCGCGAACGCGATGTTCAGTTCTCTTCCCCTACGCGAATGCGAGACTGACTTCGGGTACGCATAGGCACCAAGTCCTACAGCCTCATGAACGTGTAAGATCATTCGCGAACGCGAAGAGTAAATTCCTCACCAGCCCCAGCTCCTCTTCGCAAATGCAAGACCCCACTCGTGAACTCGAAGAAGGAAACCAGAACTTTGTTGCTGCAGATTTTTCTACAATTTCTCTAGTTTCAACATGACCCATTAAGCATCCGAAACACACCCGAGGCCCCCGGGATCTCAACCAAACATGCCAACCAATCCTAAAACATCATTCAAACTTGTTCCAACCTTCGGAAAGGTCAAAACAACATCAAAACACTTACTTTTCATCGGATTCAAGCCTAAGAATTCCAAAAACTCTAAAAATACGCTTTCGATAAAAAAGTCTATCAAACCTCATCCGAATGACCTAAAATTTTGCACGCACGTCTTATTAAACACTACAGAGCTACTCCAACTTCTGTAATTCTATTCCGACCCTTGGATCAAAATCTCACTATCGAACCAGAAACTTCAAAAATTCAACGTTTGACATTTCAAGCCTAAATTAGCTACGGACCTCCAAAATTCAATCTGAACACGCCCCTAAGCCCGAAATCACCCAACAGAGCTAATGGAACCATCGTATTTCCATTCTGAGGCTGTCTTCACTCTATTCCGACTACGGTCAACTTTCCAACACTTAAGCTCTCATTTAGGGACTAAGTGTCCCAAAACTCCCCGAAACTCAAGATCAAACATTCCGACAAAACAAAATAGCAGAAATAAACTCGTGGAAAGCAGTTAATAGGGGATCAGGGCATAAATTCTTGAGATGACCGGCCAAGTCGTCACATAAATTTTGTCCATTTATTAGTTAACTGGGTAATGTTCTATTACTCGATAATTAATCAATTACCCGTATATTTTAAATATTAACACAAATTACTTAAAATTCTATTTATTTTTAAAATACTTCATATATACTTTATATATTATACTACCGTGGTCCTACGACACCTTGCATGGTACTAGTTCATAATTATCGGGTATTATTGCTCGACCCGTATTTTATTCCAAATTGGCCACTTTCAATGAAACTTGTTTTCTTTAATCCGTGTAACCCTTTATCCTTCATAACACTTATTTATCGCTTGTTATAAATAACGTAAATACGTTAACGTCAAGTTGATCTCATCACCGAGTCTACGTCGGTTAGCTAAAAACAAAATTTTAATGTACAAAAATGCGAGATGTAACATCCTTCCACCCTTAGAAACATTCATCCTCGAATGTTAACTCCCTGTAATCTGCATAACATTGGTAGGGTCACCTTAATAACAACACCACTACCAATTTTCCTTGTAGAAGCTTAATAACCCAACGCCACACAGGACCACAATTATGAATAATGACCATGGCCTCACACGACCAACGATAACAACCAACATAAGAATTTATACATGTACCTTATGATTATGACATCTCAGTCGGACCCTTCTCTAGAGGATGAATTAGGTAGGGATATCTAGACATCATGTTTTCCTTAGCCTCCCAAGTCATTTCTTCCACGTTGTTATTTCTCCAAAGTACTTTCACGGAGGCTACCTCCTTACTCTGCACCTTGTGGATTTGTCGATCTAGAATGGCAATCGTAACGTATGACAAGTCCTCTATAATCAGTACATTATTTGTTGGCACCACTCGGGTAGGATCACCAATTCACTTTCATAACATAAATACGTGAAAAACTGGATGGACATACTCCAATTCCGAGGGCAATTCTAACTCATAAGCTATTCGGCCCACTCTCCGAAAGATCCTTTAAGGCCAGCTATACTGTGGGCTAAGTTTGCCTTTTTTGCCAAATCTCATCACACCTTCATAGGCGACACCTTTAAGAATACCCAGTCATCAACCCCGAACTCTAAATCTCGACGTGACACGTCAGAATATGACTTCTGACGACTCTGAGCTGTCAATAGTCTATCCCGGATAAGCTTTACTTTTTCTATGGCTTGTTAAACCAGGTCTGTCCCGTGTAATCCAGATTCTCCAATGTCGAACCACCCTATAGGCGACCTACACTTTAGTCCGTAAAGAGCTTCGTTTGGAGCCGTCTGAATGCTGGAATGGTAGATATTATTATATGCGAACTCAATAAGCGACAGATGATCATCCCAACTGCCTTTGAAGTCTATTACACAAGCTCGTAACATATCCTCCAGTGTTTGAATAGTACACTTAGCATGTCCGTCTGTCTGGGGATGAAATGATGTACTAAGACTTACTTGAGTCCCCAATCTCTTTTTGAAGGACCTCTAGAAGTTAGTTGTAAGTTGAGCTCCTCTATCCGAGATAATAGATATAGGGACACCATGGAGTCGCATTATCTCCTTGAAATAAAGCCTCGTATAATCTTTTGAGGAATATGTAGTTTTACCGGGCAGAAAAAGGGCTGACTTTGTGAGCCTATCAACAATCACCCATATCTAATCGAACTTACGCTGGGTATGAGGTAAGCCTACGATGAAGTCCATATTGATTATTTCCTATTTCCAAGTTGGAATCTCCATAGCCTGCAATAATCCACCAGGTTTTTGATGCTCAATCTTAACCTGCTGACAGTTAGGGCACTAAGCAACAAATTTTGCTATATCCTTTTTCATTCCAACCCACTAATATATTTCCCTTATGTCATGATACATCTTTGTCGCTCCTGGATGGATAGAATAATGGGAATAGTGAATTTCTACAATAACCTGCCGACACAGTCCTGCAACATTAGATACACATAATCGTCCTCGATATCTGAGGACCCCATCTTCTGTAATTCCAAATGGCGTCTTCTCCTTCTGAAGGGTGGTATCCCTATAATGAACTAACACAGGGTCCTTGTACTGGCGTTCCTTTACTTCAGTTACTAAAGAGGATGTTGTCGTATCCTAAAGAGTATTCCAATGTCACCTAAGTCCAATAACCAAACTCCAAGACTAGCTAGCTAATGAACCTCATGGGCTATTCCCCTTTTTTATCTATAAATACGATAGGCTACCCATAGATCTACAGCTGAGGGCGTCGGCTACTACGTTCGCCTTCCCCAGATGGTATAAAATATCAACTTCATAGTCTTTAAGTAGCTCTAACCATCTCTTTTGACGAAGATTCAATTCCTTTTGCTTGAAAATACACTGGAGGCTTTTATGATCCGTATAGATATCAACATGAACGCCATACAAGTAGTGTCTCCACATCTTTAGTGCATGAATCACTGTGGCTAACTCTAAATTGTGGGTCGGGTAGTTCTTCTCGTGCTTTTTTAGTTTTCTAGAAGCATAAGCACAAACTTACCACACAGTCCCAATGCCTGAAGCGTCACAATAAATAACGTAACCATCAGTCCTTTCTGGAAGCGTTAGAACTGGTGCTGAAGTTAATCTATCCTTTAAGGCCTGGAAAACTCCATTCGCAAGCGTCGGTCCATTGAAACCTAGTTCCTTTCTGAGTTAACTTACATGGTTATCCTAATCTTGTACAATTCAGGAAATTCCCCTCTTCGGAGGCCCAAACTTCATCTTTTATCCCTCACAATTGCGCCCTTATCCCATTATTAGGGCGACATTTCATCTATTCTAAACGTTACTAGTCTTAGACTCTTTTGAGTTCATTAGGGCTATATTGAGCCTTCTATAACTTAGAGAAGCCACCAGCTCTCTTATGAGCTTAACTCCAAGGACTTATCCATTCTCGTCACATTTTCACTCATCTTTTCTTATCCTTTCTCGTGGCTTCCTAAAACATTGTCGCTATACCATACTTTAGCTTGTGGCCTACACATATCTATTTATACTTATTCGCAATCTTTCTTCAACTTACTTGCATCATAGATTTCCTTATGTTATTCCGGAACATTAAGCGAGACAATTACAAGTTTCCTGTAATAACCTGCCAAATGGAGAAGCTACAAACCTTCGTCGGTGTTGTGGGTCTAGGACAAGTCTTCAATGCCTCAACATTTTGTGTATCCATCCGGATGCCTTCACTTGAAATGATATGCCCAAGGAAAGCTATAGAGTTAAACTAGAATTCATAGTTAGAGAGATTCGCATACCACTTCCTTTTTGTAGAGCTTTGAGCACAGTATGCAAGTGATCTTCATACTCAGCCTCTGAATGAGAATATACCAATATATATTGTTGATAAATTTGATTACGAACAAATCTTAAAAAGGTCCTGAACACACGGTTCATCGAATCCATGAATATTGTTGGGGCATTGGTTAAACCAAACGGCATAACATGAAATTCAAAGTGCCCGTATCTGGTCCTAAATGTTGTCTTCGGAATATCTTTATCGTTAACCCTTACCTGATGGTACCCGGACCTCAAGTCTATCTTTGTAAAACACTTGGCACCTTGCAACTGATCAAATAAATCATCAATTCTCGGGAGCGGGTACTTATTCTTGATTGTCAACTTATTCAGATGCCTATAATCAATACACATTCGTAAGGAACCATATTTCTTTCTTACAAACAAAAAAGCACTCCCTATGGTGACGTACTAGGTCTGATAAAACATTTTTCCAGCAAGTCCTTTAGTTGCTCTTTCAACTCTTTTAGCTCTGTGGGGGCCATTCTATAGGGAGGAATAGATATTGGGTGAGTATCTGGTAGTAGATCAATAGAAAACTCAATTTCTCGCACTGGCAGAGAGATTCGGAAGCTCCTCGGGAAAACCATCGAGAAACTCATTCATCACAGGGATGGACTGAATGGTTGGTGACTCTACTTCCGTATCCTGAACCTGAACTAAGTGATAAATACAACCATTACTGATCATTTTCCTTGCTTTGAGATAAGAAATAAATCTGCTTTTCGGCGACACCGTATTACCTTCCCACTCCAAAACAGGCTCCCCTGTAAATTGAAGTCGGACTATCTTTGACCTACACTTGATGTTAACATAACAAAAGGCCAACCAATCCATACCCATTATAGTATCAAGTTCTACCCAACCGAACGCCACGTATCTTATCCTTGATTATTATCAAATCTATCACGGGCCATTTCGGGCCAGATCCATATATATAGGTAACAATATTAAAACTTAACTCGCATAACTAATTTAGAAAAAGGTTTATATACATAGGGGTCGACTAGGCCGTAGACATATCTTACCCAAAACTATATACAGGATACTGACTGCAAAATCTCTAAGTAGGCATAACCATAATATATACAAGTCGGACGAGACTCCCTATATCCTCATAAAACAACCAAACACATTTGGAACCCTGACTTGGTAATATTCCAAGAAGAGGTGGAACTCACCAACCAAAAACTGACACTTGGAAGAAGTCTATAGTAGAGGGTCCTTGCCTCGTCCTAAATAAGAACCTCGATCGGACACACTTCGAAGCAGAATTTTCATGTCCTTATTAGTTACCTTCCTCCTCTTGGCCCGACTACTATCTTCTTCCTCTGCGTATCCCATAACATACACCGACGAACCTTGATTGACGGACTCCCAAGACTGTGGACTATTCGGAACCTCAGAAGAGCTGGTGTCCTCAAATACCTTGACATAGTTTTGGTCCTGAAGGAATCCCGACTGTTCCAATCCATGCACTACTCCCCTCATACCCTGATCAACGGGCTGTGAAACTAAGGGTCTTGGTGACTTTGGAACTCCTCTAACCCTATCTACTACTGGAGTGGTCAAAACAGCTCGAACGTATGACTCATATGGATCCTCGGATGGATCCTCCTCAAAAGAACCCATGATCTCCGATGGGTCTGAATCCAAAGTATAACTTATCTCTCTTTCTAACACCTTCGTAGCCTTCTGACCCATGCTAACGACTATAGTCTTTGGAGGTATCGCTAAAAACGTAACACATCGTTAGGAACATGAATGCTTATATCGCACGATCTAAGATAAGAAGAGAGGATAACATCCTATATGTCCTGTAGCCTCCTGTTTATAAGTGTGGTGCACGACACACCCATAAACAAGACTCTACTAGACACGGTCTATAGACAACCCTAGGATAGAACTGCTCTGACATCACTTTTGTCACAACCCAAACTAATGGGCCGCGATGGGTGCCTGAGTCCTACTTGTCAAGCACCCCTAAGTATGCATCTAGGATATGAACCTGTACAACATCTACTGAATTACGAAAATAACGTATATGAAGGAAACCTGCCTTAAAGGAATATATACGTATACATGAAAAATACAATGAGCGAGCCGGCAAGGCTAGTATAGACAACTATATATATCCAAAACTGAAAGTCGTCAAGGCCACATGCAACCCAACTAGACATACTGTCCACAAACCTCTAACAGAAACATAACTATACAAAGACGGGACTGAGCCAGGTCATACCCATATACATATATATATATATATATATAGATATACAAACGTATCGTACCAAAATCAAAAGCAGCTCCAAATCAAATGGAGCATGCCAACTCTCGCTGATTAGGGATCCTAAGAAGAGGGACCGTCAGCTTGACTACCTGCACCTGCGGGCATGAAATGCATGCCCCGTGAAATAGGACATCAGTACAAAAAATGTATTGAGTATGTAAGTCATGAAAATTAGTACGTATAAGACATAGATAAAACATGGAATACAGAAATACCTTTAAATCTGAATAACTTTGTAAATTCTAAAACATTTATAATGTCATGCACATGCGTATAAATGTCGTGCCATGCATAAGTATGGGTGTACATAATATCATCAAGCCACCGAGGGCATCCCATCATATCGCCTTGGCCACTGTGTGCACATCATCAACATATAACAATTGATCAGGTGGTGGTGCGTATATAACGCCATAACCTCTTCCCATATCTTATATACATATACATACATATATACGCATATATAACGTTATCTGAATCATATTTCAGCCACTGTGGGAAACATCATCATCATATACCAGCTGATCAGGTGGTGGTGCATATATAACGTCGTAACCTTTTCCCATATCCCATATACATATACATACATATATACGCGTATATAACGCCATCTGGTCATGGGTCAATGCACATGTATAAATGAGTGAAATGCATGAAAAATACATAATAATCTCGATATTTCTTCCGGATAAACTTTTCCAACTGCGTATAATTCTGAGACCCATTAACAGAAGATAATAATAATTCTCATGGGGAATCAAGAATATAGACACCCCTACTATTTATATGAATAGAGTAACTTATAGAAACTGTGTATTTGCTCGTTTCTTCAGTATAATTTGGACCATGCCAAAAGAAAGAAGGGAGGGCCTTAACATACTTGTTCCTGGAATTATTTGAACGAATCTGCTTCTGTGAAATATGGACAAAATTCTGCTTGAAATTTTGAAACGAAATCTGACTACTCTCTCAAGTTTTAATCGAAATGTTGGCTTAAGAAGTTGAATTTGTTCAACGAAAATGGTTATGCTTCACGTTTTTGGTTTTTAAACAGATTTGTAAAGGTTGTTTGATCTAAGACAATACATTTTGAATGTTTAATAATGAAGCTTATAACCATATGTAAGACTTGTAACCAAGTCTTGTTGATAAGACTTAATGTAATGTAATCCCTACAAATAGCCACATGGCTTGAATGACTAAAAGTCATTCTTAGTCATTGTGGCTTTGTGCCACGTGGCTTTGAGTTACTTAGTTAAATTTTGTCTGTTTATTAGTTAACTGGGTAATAATCTGTTACCTGATAATTAATTAATTACCCGCATAATTTTAAAATTATCATTAATTACTTAAAATTTATTTATTTTTAAAATACTTCATATATAATTTATATATTATACTACTGTGGTCCTACGACACCTTGCATGGTGCTAGTTCATAAATATCGGGTATTATCGCTCGACCCGTATTTTATTCCAAATTGGCCACTTTCAATGAAACTAGTTTTCATTAATCCGTGTACCCATTTATCCTTCATAACTCTTATTTATCGCTTGTTATATACATAAATACGTTAACGTCAAGATGATCTTATCTCCGAGTCTACGTCGGTTAGCTGAAAATGAAATTTTAACGTACAAAAAACGCGAGATGTAACACCTTGGAAAAGCATAGCATCGAGGCTGGCGCCCACCACTCTAAACTACATCTCAAGGACAGGCCCTGTCTGGTTGGCCTCCACCTCTTGCGGCCTGACCTCCACCTCTAATACCTTGACCTCCACCCCAAGTTGTCTGCCCCTACCTCTAACTGGCTGAGCGGGAGGTGGAACACCCGGTGTCGGGACCATGGCACGAGAACCCTGATGTTGAGAACTGCTCGATGCTCGAGGGCAATACCTAGCAATGTGCCTCGGAACGCCACAAGTATAACAAGATTTCGACTACTGTGGTTGATGACACTGAAACTGACCCTGGCGGCCTGAGTAACCACCCTGAAAACTCTGGAGCGGAGGTGCACTGATAGGAGCTGGTGGTGCACTCTAGGCTAGTTGATCGGAATACTACATATGAGGGCCACGACCACCTGAAGCACCGTGAGAAGCCTGAAGTGCTGAATGAAATGGACTAGGAGGATGGCCTCTACCAAAAGTACCCCGCCCTCCAGATGAGGCCCCACTGAATCCACCGAAGTGATGAGGCCTCTTTTCAGACCCCTGACCACTACCCTGAGCTAAAACCATCTCAACTCGCCTGGCAACTTTGGCTACATCCTAGAAAGAAATCTCACTCCCAATCTCCTTATCCATATGCAATTTGATAGGCTGAGCAAGTCCCTCAATAAACCACCTCACCCTCTCTCTTTCTCTCAGTGGGAAGTATAAGAAGAGCATAACGGGCCAAATCAACAAATCAAGTCTCATACTTAGTGACGGTCATAGGACCCTGCTGCAGATCCTCGAACTACCTCCGGTAGTCCTCTCTCAGAGTGACAGGAAGATGCTTATCAAGAAATAGCTGAGAGAGCTAGTCCCAATTAAGAGCTGGTGACCCAGCTGGTCTAGCCAATATATAATCCCTCCACCATTTCTTGGCGGAACCCGATAGATGAATGCAACAAAGTCGACCCTATTGGTCTCCACTATCCCTATGTTCCATAACACCTCATGACAACTGTCCAGATAGTCTTGGGGATCCTCTGAAGATGTACTGCCTTAGTGAACTAGAAAAGCTTGGTAAACCTATCCAATCTTCACAAAGCCTCAGAAGACATAGTTGTGCCATCACCGGTCTGTGCTGCAACACCCGGCAGAACCGCCCCAACTAGATTACCTACTAGAGTCTGAAACTGGGGAGCCATCTGCTCCAGAGTGTGGCTAGCGGGAGTTTGGCCTCCTCCTACAGCCCGAGAGATGTCTGGTGCTGAGGGAAATATGCCAGTCTGAGCAACACTCTCCAAGAGGCCCACTAGACGGACCAAAGCATCCTGAAGCACTGGGATGGCTATGAACCCCTCTGGAACCTGAGCTGGTCTGGCAGGAACAGTCTGGATCGGAACCTCATCATCAAACTCTACCCGAGGCTTCGCTACTGGTGCTACTACTCGAGCTCTAGGCTAAGCCCTGCCCCTTCCTCGGCCTCAACCTCTGCCCCTTGTAGGAGCTGCCACTAGGGGATCTAGCTACTACTCAGCTGAAGATGTGGTGCGTGTCCTTTCCATCTGTGAGGGAATAGAATAGAAGAGTTCAATTAGCACTGATAGAATAAAATCGCGTGACATAGAAGAATAGAAGTGAAACTGTTCCTAACTCCATAGCCTCTGGAAGATAAGTACAGACGTCTTTGTACCGATCCTCCAGACTCTACTAAGTTTGCTCGTAATTTGTAAGACCTAGGCAACCTAGTGCTTTGATACCAACTTGTCACGACCCGGATTTCCCACCGTCGGGACCGTGATGGTGCCTAACTTTTTAGGTGCTAGGCAAGCCAATAGTTAGAGATTTAATACGCTAACCCTTAACCTATTCAGTAAATAACAATAATTAAACCCAAAACAGATTAAAGGAGTGCGGAATTAGGGGACTAGGTCTGCGAATGCCTACAAATCTTCCTTGGGTCTCCTGTAGGATTAAAGGCAGCAACTCAACTCAGGTCAATACGGTCAAGTACCGAAATCTACACAAAAAGTGTAGAGTAGATCATCAGTACAACCGGCCCCATGTATTGGTAAGTATCGAGCCTAACCTCGGTGAAGTAGTGACGTGGCTAAGATAAGACACATACATATATTTGTGCAGTTAAACAATATATGAGCACAATAACAACTAATAGAAGCTAAACATATAATAACGGGAGGGGAAGCATTCTAAAGGGGTTGCAAGATAAATAATAATAGTAATAGAGGAATTTAAACAGCTAGTACACCTTGAAACAGTAATAACAAGTAAACAAAGCAAAAGAAAAATGCACGGCATTACCTTTTGTGTTTTTACTCTCAACCTCACCAGATAATCAATAAAAAGGGCATGGAATCACCCTTCGTGCTTTTACTCTCAACCTTACCATATAAAATAATAGAAATGTGTACGACATCACCTTCGTGCTTTATCACTCAACCTCACCATAATAAATCATAGAAACGTGCACGACATCACCCTTCGTGCTTTATCACTCTTCCTCACCAAAATAAGAGACAACAATAATAGGAAGATAGAAATGACAACAACAAGTGTTACTTCATCACGCAGTTCCGCAATACCAACCTCAACTTTGAGTCAATACTCAATTAAAACCAAATCGGTAAAACATGATAGAAAATTGCTCAACACATCGAATAGATAATCTAAACATGAATAATATGATCAATAATACAATACTTACAAGAATAAGACTCACTCACATGCTATGACTCGACAAGAACATATAGGTACTTGTCACCTCACCTATACAATGTACTCAACATCCAAACACGTAACAAGTAAGCAAATAACACTTAATCCCTCAAGCCAAGGTTAGCCACAACACTTACCTCGCTCCCACATCCACACTCAAATCTCAATCACTGATTTTCCCTTCACACAAGCCCCCAGACCAATAGAATCTAGCAAATTACCAACCAAACAATTCAATTTAAGCCTTAGGAACTACCCACGATTGCAAGGAATTCAATTTAGGCCAGTTTTGAAAAAAAACAACAAAAAGTCAACACCTGGGCCTGCTTGGTCCAAACCCAAAATTTGGACCAAAACCCGATTACTCATTCACCCCAAACCCGGATATATAATTGGCTTTGGAATCCAACCTCAATTTGAGGTCTAAATTTCCAAATTTTGAAATCCCTAGTTTCTACCCAAAAATCCCCAATTCCACCATGAAAATCTTAGATTCTAGGTTGAAATCTTGTAAAATGAAGTGAAATATTGAAAGAAACGAGTTAAGAATCACTTACCTATCATTTGTGGAAGAAATGGTCTTTGGAAAATAGCCTAGAGGGTTTCTTGTTTTGAAAATTTGAAGAATTATTGAAAAATCCCGTCTAAGTCCATTTTAAACAGCTACAGATGTCGCATTTGCGATCTGAGCTTCGCAATAGCGAGAAAGGTATTGCAAATGCGAACCTGTTACATTTCTGCTTATGTCGCAAATACGGAGCTGGGATAGCAATTGCGACCACCTTCTTCGCAAATGCGAAGAACCCCTTCCCCTAGACCAACTTCGCAAATGCGAAGGATTGTTCGCATTTGCAAACGTAGGCTGGCCCAGTTTCTCCTATCATTTGCGATGAGAAGCTCTCAAATGAGACCTCAACAGTAGTTGCAAATTTAAAGCTTGACCTTGCATTTGTGAGGTCCGAGGCCTGCAACACAGCTGAAGAATACCAGCAATTTTTCATAGTTTCAAATTACTCCGTAGTCCATCCGAAACTCACCCGAGCCCTCGAGGCTCCAAACCAAACATGCACACAAATCTAGAAACATCATATGAAGTTGCTCGCGTGATCAAAGCGCCAAAATAACACCTAGAACTACGAATTTAGCACCAAATCACATGGAATTCTTAAGAACACTTTGAAATTTCTATTTTCTTAACCGGACGTCCGAATCACTTAAAACCAACTTCGTTTCTCACCAAATTTCACAAACATGACTTAGCTATTATATTGGACCTGTACTAGTCTCTATAACCAAAATACGGACCCGATACCAACAAGATTAAATATTAACAATTTCTTAAAAACAATTAAATTTTATAACATATAATTTTTAACAAAGATTCATAACTCGGGCTAGGGACCTTCGAATATGATTTCGGGCATACGCCCAGGTCCCATATTTTGATACGGACCCACCGGGACTGTCAAAACACGAGTCAAGGTCTGTTTACTCAAAAAGTTAACCGAAGTCAACTAAATCAACTTTTAAAGGCAAAAATTATTATTTTCATCAACTTTCAACATAAAAGCTTTCCAGAAACTCGCCCGGACTGCACACACAAATTGAGGAGGAATAAAATGAGGTTTTATAGGCCCTGGTGTAATGCCTCGACCGGTTGTTTCATGAGTTATCGCCTCATTTTCCCCATTTCTGCTTCTTTATGTGTTGTTCAACTGTATTTCATCATATCGTGTTGGTTGTTCTGTGTTCGGAGTGGTTTTGGAGTGAAATGAGACACTTAGTCTCTAATTTAGGATCTTAGGTTGGAGAAGTCAACCAGATGTTGACTTATGTATAGAAGGTCTCGGATGTGAATTCTAATGGTTCGGATAGTTTTGTTAGCTAATTTTGGACTTAGGAGGGTGTTCGGAATTTAATTTGGACGTCTGTGGAAGATTTAGGCTGGAATTAGAGAAATTGGAAATTTGGCATTTTCCGGTCTGCAGAGCAAATCTTGACATCTGAGTCGGAATGGAATTCTGGAAATTGGAGTAGGTTCGTTGCGTCATTTGTGACATGTGTGCAAAATTTCAGGTCATTCGAATGAGGTTTGATAGGCTTTAGTATCGTTTGCGGAATTCAGAGGTTTAGAAATCATTAGGATTGAATCTGAGGGTGATTTGGTATTTTGATGTTGTTATGAGTGATCTGAAGGTTTGAATAAGTTTGAATAGTGGTATATGGCTTGTTGGTAGGTTTGGTTGAGGTCCCGAGGCCCTCAGGATGATTTCGAAGGGTTATCGGAGAGTTGGAAAATTTGGAGTTGAGCTAAAGCTACCGTTTTTTTGTTATAACCGCACCTGCGGATTGGGGACTGCAAGTGCGAGCCACAGAAGTGGCATTGGTCACAGGAGCGGAGGGCTGGACTGCATCTGCGAGCCAGCAGGTGTGAGACTTGGGGCGCAGGTGCGGCGTCTGAGGACTTAAGTGATTTTTGCAGGTGCGGATTTTTGGGCGCAGAAGCGGCCCACATGTGCGGCCCGCAGGTGCGAGATATTGTCCGCAGATGTAGAAAACGCTGGGCAGAAAGTAAAAAGGTCCCCTTTGCGATTTTCTGCCATTTCTTCACTACTTTTGGACGAGTTGGAGCTTGGGGGCTGTGAATCAAGAGGGAATCAAGTGTTTTCAGAGAGGTATTCTATTTGGGCCTTGTATCTTGTGTTTATGGCAATTATTCCATTGTTTAATCATGATATTAGTGGGAAAATTTGAGAAGAAATTGGGAGATTAGGGCTTGAAATGAGAGAGTTTAAATTGGGGATTTGAGGGGCCATTTGAGGTCCAATTTTGCTGATTTGGTATGTATAGATTCGGGAGTGAAAGGAGTTTCTAGTTTTGTGATTTTTGTTGGATTCTGAGACGTGGGCCCCGGGGCCGGGTTTGAGAAAATTCGGTATCTTGAGTTTAATTTGATAATTTTTTTGTGGGCTTTGTCCCTTTGGCATGTATTGATGATATGATTCTGATTTTTGATAGATTCGAGGCGATTTGAGGCCAAGTCGAGAGGCAAGGGCATTGCGGAGTAAATTTTCATCCGGTTCGAGGAAAGTAACGATTGTAAATCTAGACATGAGGATATGAATTCCCATAATTTCGTGCTATTTTTATAAATAAGGTGACACACATGCTGGGTGACGGGCGTGTGGGCATGCACCTGTAGGGATTGTGACTTGGTTTGTCCCGTGGCAACTGTAGAGTTGCATATTTTGATAAGCTCTATATGATATCTATGTGTTTTAGAGATGATTCTGTTAACTTGGGTGAATGCCATGTTTAGGGCCTTATGGCGTATTGTTCAGACCCTCAGGGATATTTTACTATTATCCTCACATTGTTTTTGATAGAAAGCATTATCCTCAGTCATGTCTTATACATATTTATTGTTTAATCTTGTTCATCACTCTATTTTTAATATATGAACGTGTTTTGGGCTGAGTTGCCTGAGTTTGTCATGAAATGCCCAAGTGGCTTGTGAGGTTGATGAGTGAGTGAGGTAGAGGGCCAGATCGTGAGGATAGTTAGGGATCGGACTGCACACTGCAATATTATATATATATATATATGTGTGTGTGTGTGTGGGAGGGGGGGATCGAGTTGCAGGCCTATTGATATTGCGCTTGGGCTGTAGAAGCCCCTCCGAAGTCTGCACACCCCAGTGAGCACAGTTGGCTATATATTTATGGATCGGGCTGCACACAACAACGGTTATTATAAGGTACTTATTCAGCGTGAGTGCTGAGTGTGAGTGTTAGCTGATGAGAGTTGAGTCACGAGTGACTTAGAGGCTTGCCCGAGGGGTTATATTTATGAGTGATACTTTGCCAGAGGGGCTTGTTTTATGAAATTATTGTTTTCACTCTTCTTTTATACTGAGCCTCTATTGAAAATGTTGAAAAAATGTTTTAAACAACTTTCAGTGAATTTGGAGTTTTTTACGAGATGTTCAGAATTTAAATACTGATTTGGTCTGGTTATTTCCACTAAGGTTTTTATGTTATGAGATGTGTATAATTTTAAATGCTCGACACTACTCTCGGCCTTTATTTATAATTGTTACTTACTGAGTTAGCGTACTCATGTTACTCCTGCACCTTGTGTGCAGATTCAAGTGCCAGGACATCCGAGTGAGAGCTGATCTTTTCCTTCAGAGCATTTCCGGAGTTAGCAAGGTAGTTGAATGGCATCCGCAGCCCTGCCTTTCTCCTTCCTATCTTTTAGTATTTGTATTTATCAGACTTATCTTGTATTGAGTAGACAGTATCAGATTGTATTTTAGTGGCTCATGACTAAAGACACCGGGATCTGTCTGTGTTTGATGGTTTGCATATTTTTCCACTTGTTTTGAAATGTTTAATGAAAGATTTGTGTTAAAATATGATGAGTAAATGAATTAATAAAAAGACATGTTTATGTTATAAATTTTGAATCGGCTAGCCTAGTACTGCTATAGGCGCCATCACGGCTGGGGTGGTTTGGGGTCGTGACAAATTGGTATCAGATCCTAGGTTAGATAGGTCTCACTTGTCATAAGCAGGTTTAGTAGAGTCTTGCAGATCGGTATAAAGACGTTTGTACTTGTCTTCGAGAGGTTGTAGAAGCTATAGGAAAAACTTCACAATCTTGAATTCATGTCATGCGAATCTGTTGATTCTGGTAACAAAACTTTTGCTACTCTATTCTCTCACAGATGGTGAGGACACGTACTACCGGACAGGACAGACGACCACCAGTACCACCAATTAGGGACACTAGAGGTCGAGGTCATGGTCGAGGTTGTGGTAGGGGCAGGGATGTAGCTCGCACAGCAGCTAGGCAGCACCTGCAGATCCACCATCCGCCCCTGTTCATGATCAGGTCCCAATTGTGGATGCTACAGCAGCACCAGCTCAATCACCGACTATGCCAATGGTTATTCCAGGTCTTTAAGAGGCCCTAGCCTAGATTTTATCAATGTGCACTGGCCTGGCTCAGGCGGTCTCCGTTACTACGACAACAGCTACTTCTCAAGTCAGCGGAGGCACTTAGACTCTCGCCGCTCGCACACCTGAGCAGGTTGTGCAGGGACTTCAGACATTTGTGGCACCTCCAGCCTAGCAAGCTGCACCTGCTCAGGATTATGTGGTTCCAGTCTCCGACTTTCAGTGGTGCAGAGGGTGAGGATGCCCAGAGTTTCTTTGACAAGTGTTAGAGGATGCTTCGGACCGTAGGTATTTTGGATACTAGTGGAGTCTCGTTCACTACTTTCTATTTTTCAGGAGCTGCCTTTACTTGGCGGGATTCTTATGAGCAGTGTAGGCCTTTTGATGCAGCACCCCATACCTGGCAGCAGTTCTCCGCTCTCTTTTTGGAGAAGTATGTGCCATAGTCTCACAGGGAGGAGCTGCGTAAGCAGTTCAAGTAGTTACGTCAGGATGATATAACAATGATGCAGTATGAGATGAGGTTTTTAGAGCAAGCTCGTCATGCTATTTGTTTGGTTCCTACAGATAGAGAGAGGATCATGAGATTCATGGATGGCCTCACATATCAGCTTCGGATTCTCATGACCAGAGAGAGGGTCTCAAGTGCTACTTTTGAGCAGGTTGTTGATATTGCCGGAGAGATTAAGTCAGTTCGTTGCCAGGAGCGAGATGAGAGGGAGGGCAAGAGGCCTCAAGGGTCCGGTAGTTTTGGTGGTGTTCCTTCGAGAGGCTAGTCTCATCACAGCAAATGTCGTCTATTCAAGCATGCTTAGTCAGCTCGCCCAGTTCATCGTGGGGCATCATCGGGCTATGTTTCTCACAGTTCTCATCAGGGCCATTCGTCACTTAGTGCCTACCCAGCTTAGAGTTCGTCATGTGCTCCATCAATTCAAGGATCTTCCATGCCAGGTCCTTCTACTAGTCATCCCGGTGCTAGGGGTTCCCTTCTGTCCCCGTCCCCCGCACCAGGGAGTTGTTATGAGTGTGGAGAGTTTGGGCATATGAGGACACAATGTCCTCTTCTTCTAGGGGGTCCATCTCAGTAGAGGAGTCAGCCCTCGACTTTAGCTCCAGTTACTTCACCACCCACCCAGGTAGATAGGGGTGGAGGTTAGTCAGCTAGGGGTCGGCTAGAGGCTCGTTTCTATGCACTCCCATCCAGACTAGATGCTATTGCTTCAGATGCTATGATCACAGGTATTGTCTCAGTTTGCCATAAAGATGCCTTTCTGTTATTTGATCCTGGGTCCACTTTTTCATATGTGTCATCATATTTTTCTCGTTATTTGGATACGCCCCGTGAGTCTATTGTTTCATCTGTTCATGTATCTACTCTGGTGGGCAATACTATTATTGTAGACCGAATATATCGATCGTGTATGGTGACTATTGGGGGTTTGGAGACCCGAGTGAACCATCTATTGCTTTGTATGGTGGATTTTGGTGTGATATTGGGCATGGATTGGTTATCTCCGTGTCGTGCTATTTTGGACTGTCATGCTATGACAGTGACGTTGGCCACGCCGGATGTGCCACATATTGAGTGGCGAGGTTCGACGGATTATGTTCCTAGTAGAGTGATTTCGTTTTTGAAGGCCCGGCAGATGGTTGAGAAGGGTTTCCTTTCTTATTTTGCCTTCATGAGGGATGTTAGTGCAGATACTCCTACCATTTTTTTAGCCCCGGTAATGAGGGACTTTTCAGATTTGTTTTCTGTAGACCTGTCGGGCATGCTCCGGATAGGGATATTGACTTCGGTATTGATTTGGTGTCAGGCACTAAGCCCATTTCTATTCCACCGTATCGTATGGCACCGACGGAGTTGATGGAGTTAAAGGAAGAGCTTCAGGAACTCCTGGATAAGGGGTTTATTCGGCCTAGTGTGTCGCCTTGGGATGCGCCTGTTCTATTTGTGAAGAAGAAGGATGGCACGATTAGGATGTACATTGATTACATGTAGTTGAATAAAGTCACAATCAAGAACAAGTATCATTTACCTCGTATTGATGATTTATTTGACCAGCTTCAGGGAGCAAGAGTGTTCTCCAAGATTGATCTCCGGTCAGGGTATCACCAGTTGAAGATCAGAGACTCAGATATTCTTAAGACAGTTTTTAGGACCCAATATGGTCATTATGAATTCCTTGTGATATCTTTTGGGCTGACCAATGCCCTAACAACATTCATGCATTTGATGAACAACATGTTTCGGCCTTATCTTGACTCGTTCGTTATTGTATTCATTGATGATATTCTTGTGTACTCGCGTAGTCAGGAAGAGCACGCTGAGCATTTGAGAGTTGTATTGCAGCGGTTGAGGGAGGAGAAGCTTTATGTAAAGTTCTCCAAGTTGAGTTTTGGGTGAGGGTATTCAGGTTGATCTAAAGAAGATAGAGGCGGTTCAGAGTTGGCCCAAACCGTCCTCAGCCAAAGAGATTCGCAACTTTCTTGGTTTGGTGGGTTATTACCGTCGGTTCGTTCAGGAATTTTAATCTATTGCATCACCCTTGACCAAATTGACTCAAAAGGGTGCTCTATTCAGGTGGTCAGATGAGTGTGAGGCGAGCTTCCAAAAGCTCAAGACTGCCTTGACCACAGCTCTAGTGTTAGTTTTGCCATCAGCTTCAGTTCATATACAGTATATTATGATGCTTCTAGAGTTGGTATTGGGTGTGTGTTGATGTAGGAGGGTAGAATGATTGCTTATGCTTCTCACTAGTTGAATCCCCATGAGAAGAACTACTCTATTCATGATTTGGAGTTGGCTGCCATTATTCACGCGTTAGATATTTTGAGGCATTATCTCTATGGTGTGTCTTCTGAGGTGTTTACTGATAATCGTAGCCTCCAACACTTGTTCAATGAGAAAGATCTCAATTTGAGGTAGCAGATATGGTTGGAGTTGCTAAAGGATTATGATATCACTATCTTGTACCATCCGGGGAAGGCCAGTGTAGTGGTCGATGCCTTGAGTAGGAAGGTGGTGAGTATGGATAGTTTGGCATATATTCCTAATAAGGAGAGACCTTTTGCAGTTGATGTTCAGGCCTTGGTCAATCAGTTTGTGAGGTTGGATATTTCAGAGCCCAGCCGGATCTTAGCTTGTGTGGTTTCTCAGTCTTCCTTGTTTGATCGCATCAGAGAGCACTAGTATGATGATCCTCATTTGCTTATCATCAAGGATAGAGTTCAGCACGATGATGCTAGAGATGTGACTATTGGTGATGATGGGGTATTGAGGATGCAGGGCCAGATATGTGTGCCCAATGTGGATGGGCTTCGGGAGTTGATTCTGGAGGAGGCTCATAGCTCGCGGTATTCCATCCATCCGAGTACCATGAAGATATATCAGGATATGAGACAGCACTACTGGTGGAGGAGAATGAAGAAAGATATAGTGGGATTTGAAGCTCGGTGTCTCAATTGTCAGCAGGTGAAATACGAGCATCAGAGACCGGGTGGTTTACTTCAGCAGATAGATATTCCAGAGTGGAAGTGGGAGTGGATTACCATGGATTTTGTAGTTGGGCTCCCACGAACTTTGAGGAAGTTCGATGCTATTTGGGTGATTGTGGATCGGCTGACCAAGTCCGTGCACTTCATTCCTATGTGTACTACCTATTCTTCAAAGCGGTTAGCTGAGATTTATATCCGAGAGATTGTTCGCCGTCATGTTGTCCCAGTTTCCATCATTTCAGATTGGGGTACTCAGTTTACATTGGAGGTTAGGAGGGCCATGCAGGGAGAGTTGGGTACTTAGGTTGAGTGAGCATAACTTTTCACCCTCAGACGAACGGGCAGTCTGACTGCACTATTCAGATATTGGAGGACATGTTGCGCACTTGTGTCATTGATTTTGGGGGCTCATGGGACCAGTTTCTACTGTTCATGGAGTTTGCATATAACAACAGTTATCAGTCGATTATTCAGAAGGCTCCATATGAGGCTTTATATGGGAGACGGTGTAGATCTCCAGTAGGATCGTTTGAGCCGGGCGAGGCCAGGCTTTTGGGTATAGACTTGGTGCAGGATGCTTTGGACAAGATGAAAGTGATTCAGGAGCGGCTTCGTACAGTGTAGTCAAGACAAAAGAGTTATGCCGAAAGGCAGGTTCGTAATGTGTCTTGCATGGTTGGGGAGAAAGTTCTACTAAAGGTTTCACCCATGAAGAGTGTTATGAGATTTGGGAAAAAAGGTAAATTGAGTCCTCGGTTCATTGGGCCTTTTGAGGTACTTCGGAAGATTGGGGAGGTGGCTTATGAGCTGGCTTTGCCACCTAGCTTGTCGAGTGTGCACCCGGTATTTCAAGTTTCTATGCTCTGAAATTATATTGGCAATCCGTCTCATGTTTTGGATTTTAGCACGCTTCAGTTAGACAGTGATTTAACTTATGATGTGGAGCCAATGGCTATTTTGGAACAGCAGGTCTGAAAGTTGAGATCACAGGATATAGCTTCAGTGAAAGTGCAGTGGAGAGATCAACCCATGGAGAAGGCTACGTGGGAGATCGAGCGGGAGATGCGGAGCAGATATGCACACCTGTTTGAGGCTTCAGGTATGTTTCTTGACTCGTTCAAGGATGAACGTTTGTTTAAGAGGGGGAGGATGTAACGACTCGACCGGTCGTTTCATGATTTATAGCCCCGTTTTCCCCATTTCTTCTTCTTTATGTGTTGTTCAGCTCTATATCATCATATTGTGTTGGTTGTTCTATGTTTGGAATGGTCTTGGAGTGAAATGAGACACTTAGTCTCTAATTTAGGAGCTTAAGTTGGGGAAGTCAACCGGATGTTGACTTATGTATAGAAGGTCTCGGATGTGAATTCTAATGGTTTGGATAGCTTCGTTAGGTGATTTTGGACTTAGGAGCATGTTCGAAATGTAATTTGGAGGTCTGTGGTACATTTAAGCTTGAATTGGTGAAATTGGAAATTTGGCGTTTTCCGATTGGTAATGGAAATCTTGATATCGGTGTCGGAATAGAATTCCGGAAATTTGAGTAGGTCTATTGTATCATTTGTGACGTGTGCAAAATTTAGGTCATTCGGATGAGGTTTGATAGGTTTTAGTATCGTTTGCGGAATTCGGAAGTTTGTAAATCCCTAGGCTTGAATCCGAGGGTGATTTGGTGTTTTGATATTTTTTTGAGTGTTCCGAAGATATGAATAAGTTTAAATAGTGGTATATGACTTATTGGTAGGTTTGGTTGAGGTCCCAAGGGCCTCAAGATGATTTCGAAGGGTTATCGGAGTATTGGAAAATTTGGAGTTGCAGCTGAAGCTGTTGTTTTTCTGTCATAACCGCACATGCGGATTGGGGAATGCAGGTGCGAGGCGCAGAAGCGGAAAAGAGACCGCAGAAGCAGCATTGGTTGCAGGAGCGGAGGGCTGGACCGCATCTGTGGGCCCCCAGGTGCAAGACCTGGGGCGCAGGCACGACGTCTGAGGACTTAAGTGATTTTTGCAGGTGCGGATTTTTGGGTGCAGAAGCGGCCTGCAGGTGCGAGATATTGCGTGCAGATGCGTAAAACGCTGGGCAGAAAGTATAAAATGTCCCCTTCGCGAATTTCTGCCATTTCTTCACCATTTTTGGACGTGTTGGAGCTTGGGGGCTGTGATATCTAGAGGGAATTAAGTGTTTTCAGAGATGTAAGCTTCTTGGGCCTTGTATCTTGTGTTTATGGCGATTATTCCATTGTTTAATCATGATATTAGTGGGAAAATTTGAGAAGAAATTGGGACATTAGGGCTTGAAATTGGAGAGTTTAAATTGGGGATTTGAGGGGCCATTTAAGCTCCAATTTTGATTATTTTGGTATGTATAGACTCGGTAGTGAAAGGAGTTTCTAGTTTTGCAATTTTTGTTGGATTCCGAGACGTGGGCCCAGGGGCCAAGTTTGAGCAAATTCGGGATTTTGAGTTTAATTTGATAATTTTTGCGTGGTCTTTGTCCCTTTGGCATGTATTGATGATATGATTTTGATTTTGGATAGATTCGGGGCGATTTGAGGTCGAGTCGAGAGGCAAGGGCAGTGCGGAGTAGATTTTCGTCCGGTTCGAGGTAAGTAACGATTGTAAATCTAGACTTGAGGGTATGAAACCCTAGAATTTCGTACTATTTTGATAAATGAGGTAACGCACATGCTAGGTGATGGGCGTGCGGGCGTGTACCCTTAGGGATTGTGACTTGGTCCGTCCCGTGGCAACTGTAGGGTTGCATATTCTGATAAACTCTATATGATATCTATGTGTTTTAGAGATGATTCTGTTAACTTGGGCTGATGCCATGTTTAGGGCCTTATGTCGTACTGTTCAGACCCTCACGAGTATTTTACTATTATCCTCACATTGTTTTTGATAGAAAGCATTATCCTCAATCATGGATTATACCTGTTTATTGTTTAATCTTGTTCGTCACTTTATTTTTAATGCATGAAAGTGTTTTGGGTTGAGTTTCCTGAGTTTATACTGAAATGCCTGAGTGGCTTGTGAGGTTGATGAGTGAGTGAGGCCGAGGGTCGGATTGTGAGGATAGTTAGGGATCGGACTTCACGCCACAGTGATATAGTGCTTGGGCTGTAGGAGCCCCTCCAGAGTCTGCACACCACCAGTGAGCGCAGTCGACTATATTTTACTGGATCGGGCTGCACGCCGTAGCACTTATTATAAGGTACCAATTGAGTGTGAGTGTTGATTGATGAGAGTTGAGTCACGAGTGACTTAGAGGCTTGCCCGAGATGCTATATTTATGAGTGATATTTTGGCCGAGGGGCTTGTTTTATGAAATTACTGTTTTGACTATTCTTTTATATTGAGCCTTTATTGAAAATGTTGAACAAATGTTTTAAACAACTTTCATTGAAACTGGAGTTTTTTACGAGATGTTCGGAATTTAATTACTGATTTTATCTGGTTATTTCTACTGAGGTTTTTATGTTATGAGATGTGTAAGCACGTGATTTTTGCCCTATATGAGAATTACTCCCAAAAAAATCAAAAAATAAAATGATTTTTCTTTGGTGTGCAATTTTGTGATATTTTTGAATAATTATTTGTATTTGCCTGTGCATGTTTATTTGTTAAATTAATAAAAATACAAAAAAAATGTCGCATTTTGCATGTAGGATTTAGTTTTACAATTATTAGTAATTAAGTTTGTTTTACAAAAAATAAAAATTACAAAAATAGGCATCGTTTGCATTTTTAGCATTTAATGTCCAAATATACAATTTTATGCTTAATTATTACTTAATTGTGCGTTAATTGTTATTGGGAGTTAATTTGCGCTTTTATAACTTAATTTAGTTCTTAATAATAATTTAAGTATTTTTATAATTTAGTTTTAGATAAATAAAAGAAGAAAAAAGAAAACAAAAATACAAAAAAAATCGGAATTGGGCCTCTTCTTCAATTTCAAGCCACAGGCCCAAAAAATGGCCCAACCTTCCCTATGACCCAGTCCATTCCGAACTGGGTCGACCCAGTCCATAACCCAACACCCCTATTATCTTACAAACAACAAAAAACAAAAAAAAAGGAGAAGAAAACCCTAAAAAAGGCTAAGTCATCCGCCCCCCCCCCCCCTCCCTCCTATCTTCTTCTTCTTCTTCCTCAAGCTCCCCTCCCTAGCATCAATGGCTACCCCTCCATCCTCCTTCTCCTTCTCCAACACACACAGCAAACATATACTTACACACACACACAGCAACGCAGGCACACACACAAACGTCATCTCCAAGCTGCCATCCCATGAACAACCTCAAAAACCATGAACGACCTCAAAAACCACCATCGCGACTTCATCGTCCTCATCATGGTGCGTCGTTTACTTTACTGCTGCTACATCCTTTTATCTTCATCGTCTGCTGCTTCAGTGATTGCCATGGCCGTGCTTCAGCTCCTGGACAACTACACAGCCGATGTCGTGTCGTCGCTGCAGCTCCGCTCGTTGCCGTGGCTGCTTCATCCTGTTGCTGCTGGCTGCACGTTTCTGCTATGGCTGCTACATGACTGCTTCGTCCAGCCTATTGTTGTTTCTTCTTCTTCATTTCGTCAAAGTTCGAGGGTTTTTCGTTGAGTCGAGGTCCGGTACGTCAAGTTTTCTGTCCGAGTTTTCCTTCGTTCTTCGTTGTTGCCGTTTCATTTCCGGTTAGTTGGTTTTTTTTTAAGTTGTATTCTTGTCCATATTTTTGTTTTATGTTTTTCGGATCCAAAATCGATAAATGATTCAACTCTTGTTTTGTTTGTTCGTCGTTGAAATAATTTTCTAGTTTGTTCATATGTTTTGTTAATTTAATTTGCAGATTCAAATGGAACTTTGATTAATTAATTTTTCAGTTTGTTTCATGTTTGTTTCATTGTTCTTATTTATTGTTTAGGTAAATGTTGTTAGTTTAATGTTGGTTAGATACAAATTGAAGTTTAATTAATTGTTTCTTCAATTTGTTTCATGTATTTTATGTATTTTCCAAAAATTGTTAATATTGTTAAGTTCAAGTTTAAATTCATAATTGTTTTGTCTTAGGTTTTGTTTTGTTATTTGCCTAAGAGAATTTAGTTGTAATAGGGAAGTATGTTGGTTTAATCATTTGAATCCGTCATTGTTGTTTTTGTAAACTTAATTCATGTCCATACTTTGTTTGATTGTTCTTGAATCCGAAATTTGTATAGTTTGATTTTCTTGTTTATTGTTTATCATTTATGATTACTTCTTGAATTTGTCTCATAATCTTGTTTAAGTTTTAATATAGGAATTGTTGATTGTAATGTTGTTAGAGTTAATTTTAAGTTCAATATTATTGAATTTAGAAATCTAAATTTACTTGTTTGTTGTTATTGTTGTTGAATCTGAAAATAGGTTTGTTTGTTGCTAAAAATATTGTTCAATCAAATTTTAGTTGTTCTTTGTTGTTCAATTTGTGTTCATGTGATTTATTGTTGAAATGTTGAAGAAACCATGTTCATGTGATTTGTTGTTGAAATGTTGAAGAAATCATGTTCATGAGATTTGTTGTTTGAATTTATGTAGAAATTGGTCATATTGGCTATATTTTGGTTGAGTTTGATTAATTGATTTGTTATAGCTGATGGGGGTAATTTGGTAAATCGCAGTACGTTTGGGGGTAAAATAGTAATTGCAATAAGGTCGGAGGGGTAGTTTAGGAATTGTACATTTTTGTAATTTTTTATGTGAAGCATGGGGGACAAAATGTAATGGGGTGGGTTGTGATATAGTTGTTTAATATAAAGGGGGAACAAGACAAAATTTAGTGGGGAGGAATCTTGTATTTGTTTATGTTAGGCATGAGGGACAAAATGTAATGGGGTGGGGTTGATATATTTATTTAATGTAATGGGGATGAGTGGGAAGATAATGGGTTTGGTAGGAGAAAGTGATTGACTTTAATTGATTTTGGGAAGGTGTTATATATAGAGAGGTCTTGATACAAAAGACGGGGAGAATACAGATAGAGGGAGGAATCTGAAATAAGAGAATAAAAAGAGACAGAATAGAAAAACACAAACAGAGAGAAAAAAAGCTGAATATTTAAAGAGAGAAAAATTCCGAAAAATATTCAAACTTTCAAATAAAAAAAAACTAAAAAATCTTCTGCTTTCTTTCATTGTTTGAAATCAACATTAATTGTTCTTGTTTCATAAAAGTTGGAAACATTTGTTTTGGGATTACTACTCCACCGGTCTGTTACTGGGTTGTTACTGTTGCTGGGCTGTTGTTGCTGGGCTGTACTGTTATTACTGCTGCTGATTCTCATCTTCATTTTCTTTTGCTTCCGATATCGGGTACACAACTGACACGCTGGTTATTGTAAACCGAAATATGAAGCATGAATACGAAAATGAAGAGTTGAAATTCTAAATTTAATTTAATTATATTCTGAATTTTATTTGTATGTATAAATTATTTAGCTTGCAAAAATCAGAATCATGTAGCTATTTAATATATACAGTGGAACATCCGACGATAGCTTAACGGATGAACTATTTATATATTGCCTTAAAAATAAATAAATGGTGTAGTAACTCCGCCTAGTCAAAAAAGTCAAACGAATAGGACATTTAGGAACTCGGTAGGAATATTGTTTAGTTAAATAATATTGGTTAATTTTAGCATGTAAATGGTCTATGATTAAAATTAGATTGCTAAGTTTTTTTTTTAATTTGACAAACTGAGAACATACCTAGTATAATGTAACTAGGTAGTAGCATGTAAATAAATTAAGACATTTTCTCTTTTATTTTGTAGAGACAAATTTAATAAGAGAAAAATGTAGGCATTTTAGGACTGTCCTTTAAAAAATAAAATGAGATGAGCATCGCCCAATAAAATGCACCAATTGCGGGGCCCTCAATAAATGTTTAATTGAATATTTAAAATTCGGGATGGACTGTTTAGTGAATTCCACGGTCTTACCCAAAGTAAATGATACGCTAGTCGCTTTAGGCGCGCCTTTAATAATTTAATTTTCTTAAACTCGGGTGCACATTTATGTGACCCAAATCCAAATCTCAACAGAGTTGAAATATGCCCACAACCACGGGTGCATTGATGTGACGTGGTTCGAGATGTGTTTCCACGATGTTGCAATTCTTGATAAAAATAACAGTAAATGATAAAAGCGGTTAAAAGTTAAATTTTGCACATAGGTTCAACATGTATTAAATCAGATAATCAAGCCGAATATGACAGTTGAGCGACCGTGCTAGAACCACGGAACTCGGGAATGCCTAACACCTTCTCCCGGGTTAACAGAATTCCTTATCCGGATTTTTGGTACGCAGACTGTAATATGGAGTCATTCTTTTCCTCGATTCGGGATTAAAATTGGTGAATTGGGACACCCTAAATCTCCCAAGTGGCGACTCTGAAATAAATAAATAAATCCTGTTTCGATCGTCCTTTAATTGGAAAAAACTCCTTTCACCCCTCGCGGGGCGGTAAAAAGGAGGTGTGACAGCTCTAGCGACTCTGCTTGGGACTTAAACCCAGAACCACTGGTTCAGGGTTAGAAATTCGAGCTTAGATAAATTGTTATATTTGGCTTTATCTGATTTTTACATGTTTGAGTCTAATGTGCTAAATGTTGCTTTTACCGCTTTGATAATATTTGACTGTATATATAAACTATGTCGAACCCTTCTCTCTTCACCTCCGGGGATGTTCTTACTGGTTGAGACTCCCTATTCTGTTAGTGTCATACCTTGAAATAAGAAAGAGGCTCGGATAAGTTACTAAGCCGGATGGCCTTTTGGTTCCAGGAAAGTTGCTCCCTCCTCGACTCGAGTTGTCCGCTCGGGTACACTGTCTCGACTCGAGTTGTCCGCTCGGGTACACTGTCTAGAATACAGACCCAGGTTTTGAGCATAGAATAACGTGACTTCATGCCGGATCCCTAGTAGGAACGCTTATTTGCATCACGTTGCATTTGACTTAGGGGACTCAACACAGGAGTTGGGTCCGTCTAGGACTAGCAACCTGATATGAAAAGACCATCCTGATGCATCCTACTTGCTATGTACATATATTTGTTTCGAACTTGCATGTTGACCGGTCTCTGAATCTCGGGAATGTTGAAAAAAAAAAGAGAAAAGAGAAAATAAAAAGAGAAATAACAGTTAAGGCGTTAATTGATTATTTTAGAAAATGAAAAAAATAGTGAAAAAAAGTCTTTTATTTTTGGAAAGTCGTTTGTTGAAAAAGAAAATGAAAAAGAGTCTTTATTTTAGTTTGGAAAAATAGGTTGTTTTATTTTTGTTGAAAATGAAAAAAAAAAAGTCGTTATTTTTTCTTGTTTTCAAAAAATAGAAAAGGAAAATGGTTTGTCTTGCAATGAAAAATTAAAATCAAAAAGATACTTGTTTTAAAATGGTTCGGTTAATTTGCCTGAACTACGCGGGTTTGATTCTCACCGGATGTGAGATACGTAGGCAACCCTCATCGGGTCCAACCCCACCTTTTGCTAAAATAGCCAAAAACAAATAAATAATAAAAAAAACATGTCAAAATTTTAATTTTGTCATAAAGAAGTCGGGTGACGCTGTTTTATGTTCCCGAAAGCGACGCCGGAAGGCTGACTTTGCATAAATAGCCACCTTTTGGGTCATTTTTTTAAGATTTGGTCTAGTTGACCCACACAGCCTTAAAAATCTTCGTCCCCGAGACGTTGAAAGGCGTGTTTGCAATATTGAGTTTTCTAATTTAAAAAAAAAACATAAAAAGAGTCATAAATAAGTTAGGTGATGTTGTTTTGTCATAAATAGCCGAATGTTCCCGAAAGGGACGCCGGAAGGCCGACTTTGCATAAACAGCCACCTTTTGGGTCATGTTTAGGATTTTGGTCCGGTTGACCCACACAGCCTTAAAAATCTTCGTCCCCGAGGCGCTGAAGGGCCGTGTTTGCAACACCACGTTTTCATTGTAATTTGAAAAAAAAAACAAAGAGTCAGCGGTCAGGTGAATACTGTTTGGATTTTTGTCAAAAATAAGCCGAGCCAGCTTCGGCCGCGTCTTAAACCGTTCTTGCCGAAATAGCCTTAGAGTATCTTTCAGTTGTCGAAAGGCTATTTTTGTAAAAGAACGGACAAGTTTGTAAAGTGTCATAAAATAACCCTCCCCGGCCTCAAAATTCATGTGGAATTTGGAAGGGGCCACGTTTTCAAAAATAACCGTTCAGTTGCATTCGTCAAACGGAGAAAGAAAGCTGGCCATTTGTTTTTGGAGTTTGTAAATCTTTTGATTAAGATATGTGGGTTGTTTGATTTTCCAGTTTGTAGGTCATCTTCAAACCTTTGAAACCCAGTTTGTTTTAATATGAAAAATTGAAAAAAAAATGTTTATTTATTACTTATCTTTTGTTGGTCCGAACTACGCAAGGTCTGATTCATGCGGGGTCATGATACGTAGGCAATCTCCATAAGATTCGACCGCAATAAAAAAAATGAAAAAAAAATCGAAAAAAAAGGAAAAGAAAAAAAAATGAAAAAAGAAAATGAAAAAAAAGAAGAGGAAAAGATGGTAGGACCGACTGAGTCCATTTTAACCAGTTGTTTTGAATCACAAAGAAAGAAGGTGGTTGGTTTGTGGTAAGCCGGACAATGACACCCAGAATATCGCGCAGAATCCTTTACTTGCACCTCATGATACACACTTTGCGGGAATCGGGCCTGATAACAGAAGCACTCAAATCCTATTGGGACTTGTTGACGGAGGTTGATGATATTAAAGCTGATAATGGTCTTGGCAGTATTGATGCAAAGCTCAGTGGCTAAGATGCCAATTTTGATAAAGTGGGAGGACGCTTCGTTCCTTGGTTAGCAAGAGAGAAGCTTGTGGTGGCTAATTTTGTTGTCATTCCTGTTGTCCGGATTATTCTTAGGGTTGTAATCTGAATATTGTCTTGTGTCAAACCTTCTTATTTTTCTATTTTGTCATAGCGGTTTGTTTAAGTTTTGTCCAGACTATTTTGGGATATTATTTCGGTTTGTTTCGGTTGTTTTGTTATTCAAACCATTTCACCGGTAGTCTAATACAAAATCCGGTCTTTTATTATTTCCATTCATCTTTTTGTTTGATCCTTTTATCATTTTGTTCAGCGCTGATTCTAGTAACATGACATGCGCACATAGTTTGGGCCTAGTCTTTAAAGTTAATCATAAAACCCCGGAAAGGCAATCAGAACATTTAAAGGAAATAAGAACGGTTTGAGATTATTTGAAGCCCGAGTCATGTGGAACTGGGGCAAGTAAAATATAAAGAAAATGGTTAAATGCAAGATTCGCCAAATTGGCATGAGGGTCGTTCATAAGAGTGAGGGTGTCGCCCAACGGTGCTTTAGAAATGACAAATGAAAAAGCAAGTGTTTAACATAATTGTCAAGTCCAGCACCATCGGAAGAGGCTATAAATCTATGTTCAATTGTGTTGTTTGCACTTGGCATGTTTTGAAGACTGGAATGACGAAGGCATTTTGTTCTGCTACCTAAACACTTTATCCTTCGTTACCCCTTTTGAGCCTTATTTATTTTCTTTCATACCCCTCGTTCGGAATCAATAGCAATGACTAGGAAATACGAGCCTGGAAGGTAAAGAAAAAAATAAAAAAAAACGAATAAAAAGAAGAAAAGAAAATGATAACAAAGAAAAAAAGAAAGTCAAATGAAAAAGAGGAATTGGGAACTACGTTTGACCTGATTCCTCAAAGAGGATACGTAGGCGCTTCACGGCTCGGTCATAGTTTTGAAAAATGAAAAAAAATCAATTAAAATATCCCCAAGCAAGAAACTGGGGCAAAGGTTGCGTTTGTTGTAAATAAATCTAGTTCCGAAGGTTGTAATTTTTAACCCAGAATTTATTTTGAATTTTTGAGCCTTTTATACCCTTTTATTTTCTAACCCTATCCAAAAACCCATATTACGGTCCAAAGAAAGACCTTCTGATCAGTCTTCAAAAGATGCCAAGTCAGATAATGAGAGTCTTACCGTTGAACATAACACTCTGTTCCACGATAGAAAGGACTCTAATCTCCAGCAGAGAGAGTCATACCGGCAACACTCCAAATCCCCACCTGGAAAGCGATACAAATGAGAGTCTTATCGGTGAAAATCTGCACGGACACCATAAGGCGATGAAAGCTGAGAGAAAAACCAAAATGAGAGAGACTTGATAGTGAAAACCCTTCGGGCACTACAAGTCGAATAAGATTGAGAATCAGATGGGGAATCGCCAATTGAAGGTCTTGAAAGATGATTGACGGCGGAGGATAGGCCACATATGCATGTCATGACCATTAGAGTCGGTATCTACATTTGATAGGTTTTTATTTATAATTTCTTTTGTTAAAGAGTCATTTTTTTTCCTTTGTCTTTTTATTCTGTCCCCTTTTATCTTTTTCCTTTCATAGAAAAATCCCCAATATAGTCTGTTTGGTCAGAACAAGTGTGAATTGACTTCAAAATATGCCATCAGCTTTCCAATTATGCAAGATGAGATATGACTAGTACATCCAAGTGGTATAGTTAACAAGGAACAAGCGCGAGGCTAGTGTCAAAAAAGATATCCCCAGCAAAAGGGAATTGACAAAAGGATTGACGAGTGTCAAGAAGGATATCCTTGCCGAAATCAAAGGGTTATAAACCTCAAGGTCGAGGCCCGTGGACAAAGCAAGGAGAGCAATGAACATGGTGTGGGAAATTCATACTAGACTAAAAGGTCGGGGAAATGCCAGTTTCCGAGCTATGCCACAAAAGAAGAGGGATATCTCCAGCAGAAAGGGATTATCCCCAACAAATAATATCATCCCCAACAAGTTGTGGAACACAGAGCAAGGAAGGAGAAAGGGAAAACCATCCCAGTAGGAGTATCACAACCAACCACTACATTTTAAACTAACAAATTTCGTTTGATTTGAAAGAGGTAAAGGAAATGGCATTGATGACAAAAAAGCATGCCATAAGGGAGACGGTCAAACTGGGGCAGAAAAGTTTCCTTTCATTTAGAAAATTTTCTGGAAGTCAGGTACCCATTCGAGGAAGAATAAAAATAACACCAGTCTCAAGGGAAGTGGTCTTTGAACTAGTGTTGCCCCCAACATAATAAGTTTCAATGGAGGAAGTTGTTCCTCAGCAGACAGAACAAAGGGATGACACTTGTGCTCAGAAAAGCAAAAGGCCAGTATCATTCCCAACAGCCTTTCGAAGAGTGAAGCACTAGTTCTGAAGGAATCAGAATCCTCCAGCAGTGTTATCCTCGACAGCGTTATCCCCAGCTGATAACATTCTATCCCCCAACAGGTAAGTAAATAATTCCCCAACAGTGTTATCCCCAGCAGTTTCGAGGAGTCCAACACAAGTTTGGTGAAAATCGGTGTCCTCAGCGGTTCCTTTCAGGGAAAGGCAAAACGAGTCTTAAGGGAGGTAGTCTTCGAAGGAAGAAGCTATAAAAAAAATGGAGAAAAATGCTATAAAAAAAAAAAGAAAAAGCAAAAAATGGGGAAGTAGTTTGCAGAGGAATGAAACATCCTACTTAAAAGGAGGTAATTTTGGAAGGAGTAAGATAACATATTTACTCAGCAGAGTTATTCTCAGCAGTGTTATCCCCAGCAGGGTTACTCAGCAGTTCGCAGTGTTATCCCCAGCTGATCATCGAGATGTAGAAGCATCCTCGACAGAGTTTCGACCAAGTTTCAAGAGGGCCGGACAACCCAGAATGGGTAAGGAAGAAAAGGAAAATTCATCCCCAACAAAATAATCCCCAGCAGTTTCGAGGGAGACAACACAGGTAAGTAAATAATTCAGGAAGAAGGAAATGGTTCACGCATAGGAGATGTATTTCCTCCTAAGTTTAGTTTTACCCATAGGAGATGCATTTCCTCCTAAGTTTGTTTTACCCATAGGAGAGGCATTTCCTCCTAAGTTTGTTTTTTTTAACCCATAGGAGATGCATTTCCTCCTAAGTTTAGTTTTTACCCATAGGAGAGACATTTCCTCCTAAGTTTAGTTTCACCCATAGGAGAGGCATTTCCTCCTAAGTTTAGTTTTTACCCATAGGAGAGGCATTTCCTCCTAAGTTTAGTTTCACCCATAGGAGAGGCATTTCCTCCTAAGTTTAGTTTTTACCCATAGGAGAGGCATTTCCTCCTAAGTTTAGTTTCACCCATAGGAGATGCATTTCCTCCTAAGTTTACTTTCACCCATATGAGATGCATTTCCTTCTAAGTTTGTTTTTACCCATAGGAGATGCATTTCCTCCTAAGTTTGTTTTTACCCGTAGGAGAGGCATTTCCTCCTAAGTTGTTGTTGAACCAATAGGAGAGGCATTTCCTCCTAAGTTTAGTTTCACCCATAGGAGATGCATTTCCTCCTAAGTTTGTTTTTACCAATAGGAGAGGCATTTCCTCCTAAGTTGTTGTTGAAATCAGGAGCCCGCCTGAAGAGAGGAATGACGATTATTTTAAAAGTTGTTTATTTGAAGTTGGGAGCCCACCCATAGAACAGAGGCATACATTTCAGTCTTTACATTTCAAGTATTGAAGTTGGGAGCCCGCCCATAGAATAGAGGAATACATTCAGTCTTTACATTTCAAGCATTGAAGTTCAGGAGCCCCCCCTGAAGAATAGAATGGCGATTTATTGGTTGAAATCAGGAGCCCGCCTGAAGAGAGGAAAGACATTTTATTTTTAGAAGTTGTTGTTGAAGTCAGGAGCCCGCCTGAAGAGAGGAATGGCGATTATTCTCAAAGTTGTTGTTGAAATCAGGAGCCCGCCTGAAGAGAGGAATGACGTTTATTTTTAAAGTTGTTGAAGTTGGGAGCCCGCCCATAGAATAGAGGCATACATTCAGTCTTTACATTTCAAGCATTGAAGTTGGGAGCCCGCCCAGATAACAGAGGCATACATTTCAGTCTTTACATTTCAAGCGTTGAAGTTGGGAGCCCGCCCAGATAACAGAGGCATACATTTCAGTCTTTAATTTTCAAGTATTGAAGTTGGGAGCCCGCCCATACAACAGAGGCATACATTTCAAGATAAAGTCAGAGGACAATAAAACAGAGGGTTACAACAGGAATCCCCAGCAGGAAACAATAAAAATCCCCAACACTGTGAAGTAGAAGGTTGCGATAAGAGGTCCCAGCAAAAACTCAAATGCATGTGTCGAAAGGAAGAAAAGCATCGCAAGAAAAGCACCGAAAAAAAAATGCAAGCAGACAAGAAAGCAAGGCAACAAAAACAAATTGCAGTCTAGCCTAGCTTCTTGTTTTCTTTTAAGCACGGTGTAACAAGGAGATCGGTAAGCAGTAGTAATAGCATGCAACAATAGTAACATTGCAGTCCCACGGTAGTCCCAGCTACCAAAATTTCCCGAACTACATTGACCTGATTCCTGTTTAGCCCAGGATATGTAGGAAACATTTGAAGCAAAGGTTCGGTCAAATCTTTTTCAAAAAATGCTTCATACGGAGTACTCGGATGGGCAAAAATCGCTCGCTTCATCTTTGCACGAAAACCCTTCGTGTCTTCGGGCAAAGAGGGGCAGCTGTAAGCACGTGATTTTTGCCCTATATGAGAATTACTCCCAAAAAATTCAAAAATAAAATGATTTTTCTTTGGTGTGCAATTTTGTGATATTTTGTGATATTTTTGAATAATTATTTGTATTTGCCTGTGCATGTTTATTTGTTAAATTAATAAAAATACAAAAAACAAATGTCGCATTTTGCATGTAGGATTTAATTTTACAATTGTTAGTAATTAAGTTTGTTTTACAAAAAATAAAAATTACAAAAATAGGCATCGTTTGCATTTTTAGCATTTAATGTCCAAATATACAATTTTATGCTTAATTATTACTTAATTGTGCGTTAATTGTTATTGGGAGTTAATTTGCGCTTTTATAACTTAATTTAGTTCTTAATAATAATTTAAGTATTTTTATAATTTAGTTTTAGATAAATAAAAGAAGAAAAAAGAAAACAAAAATACAAAAAAATCGGAATTGGGCCTCTTCTTCAATTTCAAGCCACAGGCCCAAAAAATGGCCCAACCTTCCCTATGACCAAGTCCATTCTGAACTGGGTCGACCCAGTCCATAACCCAACACCCCTATTATCTTACAAACAACACAAAACAAAAAAAAAGGAGAAGAAAACCCTAAAAAAGGCTAAGTCATCCGCCCCCCCCCTCCTATCTTCTTCTTCTTCCTCAAGCTCCCCTCCCTAGCATCAATGGCTGCCCCTCCATCCTCCTTCTCCTTCTCCAACACACACAGCAAACATATACTTACACACACACACACACAGCAACGCAAGCACACACACACGTCGTCTCCAAGCTGCTCTCTCATGAACAACCTCAGAAACCATGAACGACCTCAAAAACCACCATCGCGACTTCATCTTCCTCGTCATGGTGCGTCATTTGCTTTACTGCTGCTGCATCCTTTTCTCTTCTTCGTCTGCTGCTTCAGTGATTGCCATGGCCGTGCTTCAGCTCCTGGACAACTACACAGCCGATGCCGTGTCGCCGCTGCAGCTCCGCTCGTTGCCGTGGCTGCTTCATCCTATTGCTGCTGGCTGCACGTTTCTGCTATGGTTGCTACATGACTGCTTCGTCCAGCCTATTGTTGTTTCGTCTTCTTTGTTTCGTCAAAGTTCGAGGGTTTTTCGTTGAGTCGAGGTCCGGTACGTCAAGTTTTTTGTCCGAGTTTTCCTTCGTTCTTCGTTGTTGTCATTTCATTTCCAGTTAGTTGGTTTTTTTTTAAAGTTTTTTTCTTTTCCATATTTTTGTTTGATGTTTTTCGGATCCAAAATCGATAAATGATTCAACTCTTGTTTTGTTTGTTCGTCGTTGAAATAATTTTCTAGTTTGTTCATATGTTTTGTTAATTTAATTTGCAGATTCAAATGGAACTTTGATTAATTAATTTTTCAGTTTGTTTCATGTTTGTTTCATTGTTCTTATTTATTGTTTAGGTAAATGTTGTTAGTTTAATGTTGGTTAGATACAAATTGAAGTTTAATTAATTGTTTCTTCAATTTGTTTCATGTATTTTATGTATTTTCCAGAAATTGTTAATATTGTTAAGTTCAAGTTTAAATTCGTAATTGTTTCGTCTTAGGTTTTGTTTTGTTATTTGCCTAAAAGAATTTAGTTGTAATAGGAAAGTATGTTGGTTTAATCATTTGAATCCGTCATTGTTGTTTTTGTAAACTTAATTCATGTCCATACTTTGTTTGATTGTTCTTGAATCCGAAATTTGTATAGTTTGATTTTCTTGTTTATTGTTTATCATTTATGATTACTTCTTAAATTTGTCTCATAATCTTGTTTAAGTTTTAATATAGGAATGGTTGATTGTAATGTTGTTAGAGTTAATTTTAAGTTCAATATTATTGAATTTAGAAATCTAAATATACTTGTTTGTTGTTATTGTTGTTGAACTTGAAAATAGGTTTGTTTGTTGCTAAAAATATTGTTCAATCAAATTTTAGTTGTTCTTTGTTGTTCAATTTGTGTTCATGTGATTTATTGTTGAAATGTTCAAGAAACCATGTTCATGTGATTTATTGTTGAAATGTTGTAGAAATCATGTTCATGAGATTTGTTGTTTGAATTTATGTAGAAATTGGTCATATTGGCTATATTTTGGTTGAGTTTGATTAATTGATTTGTTATAGCTGATGGGGGTAATTTGGTAAATCGCAGTACGTTTGGGGGTAAAATAGTAATTGCAATAAGGTCGGAGGGGTAGTTTAGGAATTGTAAATATTTGTAATTTTTTATGTGAAGCATGGGGGACAAAATGTAATGGGGTGGGTTGTGATATAGTTGTTTAATATAAAGGGGAGACAAGGCAAAATTTAGTGGGGAGGAATCTTGTATTTGTTTATGTTAGACATGGGGGACAAAATGTAATGGGGTGGGGTTGATATATTTATTTAATGAAATGGGGATGAGTAGGAAGATAATGGGTTTGGTAGGAGAAAGTGATTGATTTTAATTGATTTTGGGAAGGTGTTATATATAGAGAGGTCTTGATACAAAAGACGGGGAGAATACAGATAGAGGGAGGAATCTGAAATAAGAGAATAAAAAGAGACAGAACAGAAAAACACAAACAGAGAGAAAAAAAAAGCTGAATATTTAAAGAGAGAAAAATTCCGAAAAATATTCAAACTTTCAAATAAAAAAAAACTAAAAAATCTTCTGCTTCCTTTCATTGTTTGAAATCAGCATTAATTGTTTTTGTTTCATAAAAGTTGGAAGCATTTGTTTTGGGATTACTACTCCACCGGTCTGTTACTGGGTTGTTACTGTTGCTGGGCTGTTGTTGCTGTGTTGTACTATTATTACTGCTGCTGATTCTCATCTTCATTTTCTTTTGCTTCCGATATCGGGTACACAACTGACACGCTGGTTATTGTAAACCAAAATATGAAGCATGAATACGAAAATGAAGAGTTGAAATTCTAAATTTAATTTAATTATATTCTGAATTTTATTTGTATGTATAAATTATTTAGCTTGCAAAAATCAGAATCATGTAGCTATTTAATATATACAGTGGAACATCCGACGATAGCTTAACGGATGAACTATTTATATATTGCCCTAAAAATAAATAAATGGTGTAGTAACTCCGCCTAGTCAAAAAAGTCAAACGAATAGGCCATTTAGGAACTCGGTAGGAATATTATTTAGTTAAATAATATTGGTTAATTTTAGCATGTAAATGGTCTATGATTAAAATTAGATTGCTAAGTTTTTTTTTTAATTTGACAAACTGAGAACATACCTAGTATAATGTAACTAGGTAGTAGCATGTAAATAAATTAAGATATTTTCTCTTTTATTTTGTAGAGACAAATTTAATAAGAGAAAAATGTAGGCATTTTAGGATTGTCCTTTAAAAAATAAAATGAGATGAGCATCGCCCAATAAAATGCACCAATTGCGGGGCCCTCAATAAATGTTTAATTGAATATTTAGAATTCGGGATGGACTGTTTAGTGAATTCCACGGTCTTACCCAAAGTAAATGATACGCTAGTCGCTTTAGGCGCGCCTTTAATAATTTAATTTTCTTAAACTCGGGTGCACATTTATGTGACCCAAATCCAAATCTCAACAGAGTTGAAATATGCCCACAACCACGGGTGCATTGATGTGACGTGGTTCGAGATGTGTTTCCACGATGTTGCAATTCTTGATAAAAATAACAGTAAATGATAAAAGAGGTTAAAAGTTAAATTTTGCACATAGGTTCAACATGTATTAAATCAGATAATCAAGCCGAATATGACAGTTGAGCAACCGTGCTAGAACTACGGAACTCGGAAATGCCTAACACCTTCTCCCGGGTTAACAGAATTCCTTAACCGGATTTCTGGTACGCAGACTGTAATATGGAGTCATTATTTTCCTCGATTCGGGATTAAAATTGGTGACTTGGGACACCCTAAATCTCCCAAGTGGCGACTCTGAAATAAATAAATAAATCCTGTTTCGATCGTCCTTTAATTGGAAAAAACTCCATTCACCCCTCACTGTTCTTAGCCTTTATTTATAATTGTTACTTACGGTATTGGCGTACTCACGTTAATCTCTGCATCTTGTGTGCAGATCTAGGTGCTAGGGCATCCGAGTGAGAGCTGATCTATTCCTTCAAAGCATTTTCGGAGTTAGCAAGATAGTTGCACGACGTCCGCAGCTCTGCCTTTCTCCTTCCTATCTTTTAGTATTTGTATTTATCAGACTCATCTTGTATTGAGAAGATCAGATTGTATTATAGTGGCTCATGACTAGTGACACCGGGATCGGGCAGTGTTTGATGGTTTGCATATTTTTCCGCTTGTTTGGAAATGTTTTAACGAATGATTTGTGTTAAAATCTGATCAGTAAAATAAATAAGAAAAAGACATCTTTATGTTATAAATGTCTAATCGACTAGCCTAGTACTGCGATAGGCGCCATCACAGTCGGGGTGGTTTGGGGTCGTGACTCTTGGAATACCGAATTGAGTTCTAAAACACAAGATGACCTTTTGGGTCATCACATTGTACTATATTAAAGAGATTGGGTCTCTTAACAAGTTTAGGCGTTGCCTAGACTTGGTTGATATGTGCGCCAATGGGTAGAGTCCTTGCTAGGGCTAAGGGCAAGGTAGAGAGACGTTGTTCCTGTTGATGAAGAGAATTCAAGCAAAGGGGAAGATTTGTTATTTGTGGCTTGAATTTTTTCTTATAGTTTTAGGAAAGCCATAATCCCTATAGGTTTGGGAAAACTCATTGTTCTAAAAAATATGGGGAAAAGATTTATTGCCTTTGTCGGATTGAGAAACCTTTATCTTATAAGTTTGAGACTACTTGGGATCTATATATAGGGGTTGTAGTTGGGGATTCTATAGATTGTATTGTACTTCTTATTCATAGTGAAAACTCTCTCTACTTCTGCCCCGAGAATTAGGCTTAGCCGAATCTTGTTAAATTCTTGTGTTAATTTTTTTCTTCTCTATTTGCTTTGTGTGTGATTGTGTGCTAGTTAATCCATAATTTTTCACAATAGAAGAAATAAACAAGAATAATAGGACAACTTTGAAAATACTAATGCTTGAATATCGAAGTACTAGAACTCTTCTTGAAGCATGTTTGGATGCAGTAAGTCTTCTCCCATCTAGATCATATCCATGTCACGAACCAATCTGGAGGGTCATGACTAGCACCCGACCATACTTTCCGAGCACCAACGTATATTTTATCTGACCTTCTTTATTATCTTTTAAGGTTGACGAGATCAATATAAATGGTAGACATGGATCATGGACAACCAACAATAAAATATGATGGCATGAACATACATAACATGGGATGACCAGACAATCAAGAAACTATATATAAGGTACGAGCTACCACGCTACTATAAAAGACTATACAATAAAAATTAGCTGACAAGTCATACCCAACTATACATGAGACGACACCTGTCTATGAGCATCTAAAGGAACATAAGTGCTGCAACATTGTCGAAACAGGGCCCCGACATACCCATTATGTCTATAACAAAAATGCATACCAAGACCACGGCAAGTCCAAAGAAGGGATCTCGCCAATAACCGCTGAACTAGGCAGGCTAGTGTGGTGGGGGAGCTGAATCTACCCGTCTATCAGGACCTGCAGCATGACATGCAGCATCCACAAATAAAAAGGATGTCAATACGAATAAAGTACTGAGTATGTAAGGCAGGAAAGCATAAGTATGAATAGTAATGTAAACGGAGATAGAGAATATACAACCTGTAACGTCTAGGTACCTCTGAGGGCTACTGACATGAAATGTTTGATACATACATATATATACATAAACTTTTAAAACATACACCTCTGTGGGAATCATCATCATCATATCGTACCCGGCCATAATATGCTCAGTAAAAATGTACCCGGCCATCATAAGGCTCGGTAGAATCGTACCTGACCACATGGAGCTCGGTAAAACCCAACTGATCGGTGGTTGCACAATAGGTGTCGTACCTGGCCGACTATAGCGCGGCTCAGTAGAGTAAATAGATACATATATATAATGCATGATCGACTCATGGAATCACGTTCTAAACCTTTCGGAGTGACGTAAAGTCGGTATCCTCCGTACACGTTTTAGGACTAACTCTTCATCATAAATCTTGTAAGAATTAAGAAGTATCAACAACATTGACAACATAAGAATAAGAGAAGAAATATCAACATCAATTGTTCCATAAGAAGAGAAACAATGTAAGTATTGCTAGCTTCTAAGAGTGGAGTATCTTTGGAAGCTCGTTCATTACATTATGTACAATCGGAGTCGTGCAAAGGAAGGAAATAGATAGCCTCACATACCTTGTATATACTTCCCAACCTCAAGCTATGCAATTTCACAACTTCTTAGTCTACAATAAGAGAAATGACACTATCGTTATTGTTTAGGCGTCGTAACTAATATGTATCGAACACAACCTATTTTACGAGGAAACGGACAACACCTTCCCTATTTATATGACTTCCCACAAGTCAAAAAAATCATCAAACAGACCAAACAACATCAATAATAATCATATTGAGCCTCCCAAAACAGTCCACCAACCAATAACACTACTACCAAGCCTTTCAATATATATTTTACAAGTTCTAGCTTCAACAACTTTGCTGCAACTTGGATAATCTTAAATAATTATAGAGTAAGATGTTCCTCACCTTTAAATAGAAAGAAAAACTCCAATTGGACCTTAATTCTCCACGAAATATCCCTCCAATACTGCCACAAGAACAAAGCAGCGAAACTAGCAATCAATTGGGGTTTTTTGACACTAGAATCACTTTAGAAGGCTTGAAATTACCCAGGGTTGATATTAAAAACTTGAGGGAGTATTTACAGAACATTAACCCCTTAAAACAACCTCCCACACGAGCTGGAACAACACAAAAATGAGCAACAATAAGAAGAACAAGAAACTTACTAGCACCACTATAACTTGGTAGCTTTTTGTGTAAACTTAGTCAATGGTGTTGATATAGAGGAAAACCCTTCTACAAACCGCCTATAATATCCTTCTAGCCCCAGGAAGTTGCGGACTTCTGATGGTGTTATAGGTCTTGGCCAATTCTTTACGGCATCGATCTTCTGAGTGTCGACACTAATATCCTTGTCAGATATCAAATGGCCAAGGAATGCTATTGAGTTTAGCTAGAATTCACATTTGGAGAGCTTAGCATATAACTTACGATCCTAAAGCGTCTATAATACTATCCGCAAGTGGCCCGCATGTTCCACCTCCGAATGAGAATACACCGGAATGTTATCAATGAATACAATCATGAACACATTAAGATAGGGCCTGAATACGGTATTCATGAGATCCATAAAAGCTGCTGGGGCATTTGTTAGCATGAATGACATCACCAAGAACTCAAAGAGCCCATATCTTGTCCAGAAGGCTGTCTTTGGAACATCCTTATCCTTAACCCTCACCTGATGATACCCTCAATGTAAGTCAATCTTGGAGAAATACTTGGCACCCTGGAGTTGGTAAAAAAGGTCACCATTCATTGGAAGTGGCTACTTTCTATTTATAGTAAACTTATTCAACTGTCGATAATCGATACACATCCTTAACGACCCCTCTTTCTTCCGCACGAACAAAACTAGCGCACCCCAAGGTGAAGTGCTAGGCCTAATGAAGCCCTTATCCAACAAGTCCTTCAACTGCACCTTCAAATCTCACAACTCTACCAGGGCCATTTTGTATGGAGGGATAGAGATCGGTTGAGTGTCACGCAACACATCAATGCTAAACTCAATCTCCCTTTCAAGAGGAAGGCATGGGAGTTCATCTGGGAAAACATCTGGAAATTCATTGACCACGGGGATTGATTGTAGAGTAGGCGGCTTCGCCTCTACATCCTAATGCGAACGAGATGATAAATGTAACCTTTTTAGATCATTTTCCTTGCCTTAAGATAGGAAATAAACCTACCTTTCGGTGTAGCAATGTTCCCTTTCCATTCAATGAAGGGTTCACTAAGAAATTGAAACCTAACCATCTTTGTACGACAGTCAACATTTGCATAGCATGAGGCAAACCAGTCTATTCCCATTATCAGATCGAAATCAACCATTTCTAACTCAAATAAATTTGTTGAGGTTTGACGACTACAAATCATCGCAGTATACCCTTTTAGCAATCACAGAATCTCCTATTGGAGTAGATACCGCAAGGGGTTTACTTATCAATTCAGGTTCAACGCCAACCTTATTAGCCACAAAGGGTGTAACATATGATAATGTAGATCCCGGATCAATCAGCGCATATACATCATAACAAAACACAGATAATATACCTGTAATAACATTTGGAGATGAATCGAGATCTTATCGACCTACTAGAGCATAGGTTCGATTTTGAGCACCACTCGAACTCAGAACTACACCTCTACCTCTACCACGACCTATCGACTGCTGAAAACCCCATGCTGGAGGTCGAACTAATAAGGAAGAACCAGACACAGATCCAGTCGGCTGAGCCATACCACCACCTCCTCTGTTAGGACAATTCCGCATCATATGGCCAGGCTGTCCGCAAGAATAGCACGCATCAAAACCTCGATGACACAGTCCAAATTGGGCCTTTCCGCACTGATCGCTACGTGGTATTGGGGGTCTCATCTGACTAGTATCCCTGTGATGTTGCGAGCCTGATGCCCACAAACTCTGACCTGGACTAGAATAGGTAAATCGATCATATCGAGGCCTCTGAAACTGTGGAGGAGCACTAGATACAGGTGGCGCCGAACTCTTCAAAGACTGGGGCCTGACGCTGCCTCTAAAGTCATTAGAATACCCTGCAAATCTCGCCCTCTTGTGCTAGCCCCTATCATGCTCCCTATCTGCCCTCTACTGACGCTTAGAATCCTCTAGGGTCTGGGCATAAGCCTGAATACAGGAAATATCCATGCCCTTTACCAAGGAGGCTCTCGTGCACTCATTTATCAAATGTGGTCCCAACCTGTTCACGAATAGATGCACTATATTGCTCATCTCGGCCACTATATGGGGAGCATACCTTGCTAAAGAATCAAACTGCATACTGTACTCTCGCACATTAATATTACCTTGTCTAAGGTTCAAGAACTTATCAGCTCTAGCTCGTCGTATCTCAACTAGCAAGTAGTGACGAAGAAAGGCCTCAGAAAATTCCTTCCACACAGCAGGAGGAGCGTTCGGAAACTTGTATCTCTCCCAACTATCATACCAGAGAACCGCTAAATCTGGTAGCCAATAAGAAGCCAACTCTACTGCCTATGCATCACTAGCATGCATAACCTGCAGTGTACGATGAACCTGATCAATAAAAATCTGTGGTTCCTCCTTGGGGTCTTATCCGGTAAACACTAGAGGGTCTAGATTAATAAAATCACGAACTCTCATACTAACCGGTTTATCAACAACACCGATATTCTACCTCTGAGCCTAAGCAGCTACCATGCTAGTCAACAACTGCACTGCATTCCGCATCTCCTGGTCTATAGTGCCAGACGGAGGAACAAGTGGTGCTGGGTGCCTCTTAATTTCCTATGGAGGAGACAGAGTAGATGAGGTATGAGACGGCATCTCACTTTGAGCCTCACTTTGTCCTACTCTAGATTGGGGCACCTGACTGGTACCCTCTCTCGTAGCTGTATCAAGCCGTCTACTAATTGTTTGCTTCCTAGTCGAAGGTATCGCTAAAACAAAACAAGGTGAATATTAGAGATGAACACTTACGACTCAACTCTATGCACGATCTAGATTCAGGAAGAAGGTAACAACCCTAGATGTCATGTAGCCTCCTGATTATAAATATGGCACACTACACATCCATAATCAAGACTCTACTAGACATGGCTCATAGACAACCCCTAGGTCAGACTTTCTCTGATACCAAGTTTGTCATGACCCAAACTGGAGGGCCATGACTAGCACCCCGCCATACTCTCCGAGCACCAACGTATATTTTATCTAACCTTCTTTATTATATTTTAGGGCTGATGAGAACAATATAAATGGTAGATATGGATCATGGACAACCAACAATAAAATATGATGGCATGAACATACATAACATGGGATGACCAGACAATCAAGAAACTATATATAAGGTACGAGCTACCACGCTACCATGAATGACCATACAACAAAAATTAGCTGACAAGTCATACCCAAGTCGACACTTGTCTATGAGCCTCTAAAGGAACATAAGTGTTGCAACATTGCCGGAACAGGGCCCTGACATACCCATAATGTCTATAACAAAAATGCATACCAAGACCACGACAAGTCCGGAGAAGGGATCTCTCTAATAACCGCTGAACTAGGTAGGCTACTGTGGTGGGGGAGCTGCATCTACCCGTCTATCAGGACCTGCAGCACGACATGCAGTGTCCACAAATAAAAAGGACGTCAGTACGAATAAAGTACTGGGTGTGTCACACCTCCTTTTTACTTCCCCGCGAGGGGTGAAGGAGTTTTTCCAATTAAAGGACAATCGAAACGGGATTTGTTTATTTATTTCAGAGTCGCCACTTTGGAGTTTTAGGGTGTCTCAAGTCAACAATTTAATCCCGAATCGAGGAAAAGAATGACTTTGTATTACAGTCCGCGAACCAGAAATCCGGATAAGGAATTCTATTAACCCGGGAGAATGTGTTAGGCATTCCCGAGTTCCATGATTCTAGCACGGTCGCTCTACTGTCATATTCGGCTTGTTTATCTGATTTTATACAATTATGAGCTCATGTGCCAGTTTTAACTCTTTACCGCTTTTATTTAATGTGTATTTATTTAAGAGAAAGTGAACGTCATTTAAAGCGTGTTTTCGGATCGCGTCACATGAAATGCACCCGCAATCCTAAGCACACTCTATCCAACGTTTTGGGATTTGATCTAGGTCGCATGAAATGCACACCCGAGTTTAAGAAGGTAATTTTATTAGAGTTGCATCTAAAGAGGCTAACGTGTTCTTATCTTTTGGGAGGGTCGTGACATCCACTGAACGACCCTTCCCAATTTTTCTAAATATTTTTAAACCTTTATTGGGGGCCCCGCAAATTTGTATTTTTTTATTAGGGCGAGGCTCGTCCCATTTTATTTTAAGGATAACCCTAGAAGTAACCATATTTTCTAATTTTTGTCTCTAAAAGAAAAGAAAGGATCCTAATTGATTACTATTAAAACTTGGGCTTCAAGTTCAAGTCCGAGCTCAAACAAAAGGAAGGACCTTTTAGCTTGGACCCGCTACTTAACTCAAAACCCGAGTTTACATTACTGCTAAGCTTTGAATCACCATTATCCGTTCATTCTTGGGCCCAAAGAGTCCAAACCATGCTATTGGTGCATGTTTTAATTCCCAATAGCCACAGACATCGGGCCCAAAGTTGGCCCAAGTCACACAATCCTCATTAATACGCGCAAAATAGTCCAACTAGTTGTATATGCCTAATCCAAACAGATTTCCGATCTGAACCATTAACTAAAATCAATTACACTTATATGTTAAGAACCAACATGTGGACATGACTTACTGCAGTTCAGTATGGATTCAGCTTGAATATAAAACCTGATTTTAAATACAAAATGATACTTCAACTATTTCTGGCTCTCTTTTACAAACGAAATTAAATCTAAACTAAAAGTACTAGCTATGTATAAATTTTAAGTGGACGACTCCAAGTTTAAACAATCCAAAACAATGGCTAAGTGATGAGCAGGCATACATGATCAACGCAAGCTCAACAGAAATAAACTGCTAACTCTACATTTATTGCTTCCAGGAACACGTCTAATGAGTTTAACAGTCTACCATTTGTCAATTAGTAATTCAATACAGCCCCAAAATGAACATGAATATCTAATCGAATATTTAAAGCTACAACAACTTTCAACACATTCCATTGAACAGATGGCAATTCATTGTTATTGATTTTCCAAATTACTCATACATGTGAACCAAGTCTCCACACCATTTTGGGATAGGAAAGTGTACCTGGTAGAAGAACAGAGATACAGTAGAACAGAAGTCAGCAGCAGTAGCAGTAGTACTACAACAGATTCAGCAAAAAACACAGCAGCAACCAAAATAGCCCAGCAATAGATTAAGACCCAACAGTGGCTTCAGAAAAACACCATACAACAACACTAAATGCACCAGAAATTCCCAGCATGTGACCCCAGTACCCGAATAACAATACAAACCACCATAGTATGACCCAAACTTGAGTTTGCAACAAGATATAAACCAGCAGACTCAAAAGACCTAACAAAACAACACCAGCTGCAGTCCGGAGGTTCCAGGATGCAACAGAAGGGACCTCTTTTATCCCTCAAACTAACTCTTTTAACTCTGGAAAACTAGCTCAACTTTCAGCCTATTTCTGACTTCTGAAGGTTCAGAAAAACAGCAGCTAAGAGTTTTTAAACTGTTTGAAATCTTAGTGTTCAATCCTCTCAAAATCAGTCCCTCCTTACAAATCAGTTTTGTTCCTTTTTCCTTCAGAATCCAGTCCTTAAAAGTCAGTTTTTTTTTCTTTTTTCAATCCCCCCTTCAAACTGTCCTAAATGAGCATGTTTATAGGCCAGAAATGGCAAGCCCCCAGGCTGCCTTCCCGCTCTGCCCATACCCCCTTAAACTAATCAAAATTCCCATGATATTCCTGACAGACTCCCCATACCGCATGCTTTTCTCTTTATTAATCAAAGTTATGGGTGTTTAACTTATTTTAATCAACCTCCCACATGCCATTTAATCTTGTTCCCCACTATCCTTAAATAATATGTTAGTTTTGATAGCATTTTAATACCCTACTGTCAGCCCATTTTAAACTAACCATCTTCTGATCTTTTCAAACCCCCAAACTACCCCTTTAAACCCCGTGTATTACTGTTTTACCCTAAGCTTCAACAGCCTAAAATTTGAACTTATGGAAGTTCAAACTCAAACTTCCCTAAACTAAGTTCTAGCTATTGCACTGTAGCTACAAACCATTCACAGATAATTTCACACAATCAGCTAAACGACAATGGTTCGATCAATCATATGAAGCTATACGAATCAGAATATTTGAACATTCAGTCTTGTAAAACTAATCGACGACGTTTATCTAATCGACTATACTAATTATAACATAGAATAATCAGTCGATTAAACAAATAACATGAACAGGGCCCCAAATGGCTTCAGACAGCTTTGCACAAAACAGAGGAACAACATGAATGAAACACTTGACGACACTGATCAAATCGAGTATGTATCTCACCATATGTATTTAACAATAAACAGAAGAATAGTCGACTAAATAAAAAGGTCTTACGAAAATGGAAAAAATTGAAAGAAAAATATCAGTAAAACCCACAAACTAACTAAACATGTTAACAAACTCAAACGACATTCAAACAAGAAATAGAAAAGGAAAGGAAAACTTACTTTGGAAGCTCAACAACAAACGACCCAGGCCTGACTGGATTTGACCATTTGAGGTCGAATGGACTTTAATCGAGGTGTTCTAAACCGAGAACACTTCGATTAAGGTCTATTAGACCCCAACCCTCCATTTAAACTGGCCGGATTCCCAAAGTTCTTGTGTTCTAGGGTTTGAACAGTCCGATTTGGGGCTTGAGGGTTTGTGGGTAGATTCGGACCAAACCAAACTTGATTTGGTCACGAGTGAAGCCAGGGTAGTGACCGGTGTGAATCTGGGGTGGGTTGGTGTAGATCGGGGTTTTGCTCGAACCTTCAAACGAAGATTCGAGACGATGGGGAATGATTCGAGGCAAAGGGCTAATGGATTCGTGTTCAGGGTGGTTGGGTGCATCAGGGGTGTTATTTTGGTGGTCATCGGCGTCGTGGTTGCCGGATTTATGTTGAGAGTGCATGGTGGCGGCTAGGGTTTGGAACGGGGGGTTTGGGTTCGTCTCTGGGACGATGGTGCACAGTAGGCGAATGGGGGGGTTTGGTTTGGGGGCGTGGGTAAAGGGGTAAGGCCTTATATACGGAGGGGAAAAATGGATCCTGGCCATTGGATCAGGTGAAATCGATGGCCAGGATCCCTTCACTTAAAGGGAACGGTGCCGTTCCACTTAAAGGGAGGTCGGGCTGGTCCGGGGCCAAATAGGTCGGGCATCTGGGGTGGTTTGAGTCCGTTGGATTAAATGAAATGAACGGCTCTGATTAGACGCACCTAAACGGCGTCTTTTCAATTTAGACGGGAGGTGAACTGGACCGTTAGATCTGTTTGATCAACGGTCCATATCTATTAGGCTAGAACGACATCGTTTGGGGAGGTCCTGGAGATCTGGTTTGGACTGGGTCATTATAATTGGTTTGGGCCTGATTTTCAGTTGAATTTCTGGCCCAAATCGGGTATTTTCTTTTCCTTATAATTAAACAAAAATTTCTAATCAAATAAAAACCAAAATTAAACTACACAAATATTAATTAATACCTAACAACAGTTATCACACGAATTAAAACATTTAATAAAATCACCATGACAACAAAATAGAATAAAAATGCATATTTTTTGTGATTTTCGTTCTTGTAAAACAAACTTAATTACTCCTAATTGTAGAATCAAATTCTAAATGCAAATATGACATATTTTTGTATTTTTAACAAATAAACATGCATGGACAGATACAAATAATTATCCTAAAAATGCTACGAAAATTCTCAAAATTGCACACAAAGAAAAATAATTTTATTTTGAATTTTTGGGAATGATTCTTATATAGGGCAAAAATCACGTGCTTACAGCTGCCCGTCTTTGTCCGAAGACACGAAGGTTTTCGTGCAAAGATAAATTAAGCGATTTTTGTCCATCCGAGTACTCCGTGTGAAGCATTTTTTGAAAAAGATTTAACCGAACCTTTGCTTCAAAGGTTTCCTACATATCCCTGGCTAGAAGGGAATCAAGTTAATGTAGTTCGGGAAGTTTTAGTAGCTGGGACTACCATGGGACTGCAATTTGTTGTTACTGCTGCTGCATGCTGTTACTACTGCTTACCGATCTCCTTATCACACCGTGCTTAAAAGAAAAATCAAGAAGCTAGGCTAGACTACAGATTACAAGATCCCATATATCTTCCATTCATTATTGATGCCTTACTTTCTTGTCGGCTTGTGTCTATTCCAGTGCTTCTTTCTTCTGAGAACTGACGGGGATGACACCGGCCTTTTGCTTTATAGAATACCAACTCTCACTGTCTGATTCGGTCCACCGGGGGTATGGCTTCCTTTATTAAGCTTTTCGGTGGTTTTCTGGGGGATACGACTTTCTTCGTCATATTTGTTATGCTGGGCATGATTTAATGTTCACAGGCCGCTTCTTTCAAGATGCGTCTACTCTTCCTTTTGACTCATGCGCTTGAATTTGCAATGGGACCTCTTCTTGCAACCTTCCGCTTTCCGGTGAGTTGCTGGTTTAAAGACCTAAAAATGCAAAGACTGAAAAATATTCCTCTTGTTATACAGGTGGGCGCCTATTTATCTAAAACTATGAAAAGTATTCCTCTCATAATACAAGTGGGCGCCTATTTATCTAAGACATAAAAATATTCCTCTCATTATACAGGCGGGAGCCTATTTATCTAAAGCATAAAAATATTCCTCTCAATATACATGTGGGCGCCTATTTATCTAAGACATAAAAATATTCCTCTCATTATACAGGTGGGCGCCTATTTATCTAAGACATAAAAGTATTCCTCTCATTATACAGGTGGGCGCCTATTTATCTAAGACATAAAAATATTCCTCTCGTTATACAGGTGGGCGCCTATTTAACATAAGACATGAAAATATTCCTCTCAATATACAGGTGGGCACCTATCTATCTAAGACATAAAGGTATTCCTCTCATTATACAGGTGGGCGCCTATCTATCTAAAGCAAAAAAGTATTCCTCTCGTTATACAGGTGGGCGCCTATGTATCTAAAACATAAAAATATTCCTCTCATTATACAGGTGGGCGCTTATTTATCTAAGACATAAAACTATTCCTCTCATTATACAGGTGGGCGCCTATTTATCTAAGACATAAAAGTATTCCTCTCATTATACATGTGGGCGCCTATTTATCTAAGACATACAACTATTCCTCTCGTTATACAGGTAGGCGCCTATTTAACATAAGTCATGAAAATATTCCTCTCATTATACAGGTGGGTGCCTATCTATCTAAGACATAAAGGTATTCCTCTCATTATACAGGTGGGCGCCTATCTATCTAAAGCAAAAAAGTATTCCTCTTGTTATACAGGTGGGCGCCTATTTATCTAAAACATAAAGATATTCCTCTCATTATACAGGTGGGCGCCTATTTATCTAAAGCATAAAAATATTCCTCTCATTATACAGGTGGGCGCCTATTTATCTAAGACATAAAAATATTCCTCTCATTATACAGGTGGGCGCCTTTTTATCTAAGACATAAAAGTATTCCTCTCATTATACAGGTGGGCGCCTATTTATCTAAGACATAAAAATATTCCTCTCATTATACAGGTGGGCGCCTTTTTATCTAAGACATAAAAGTATTCCTCTCATTATACAGGTGGGCGCCTATTTATCTAAGACATAAAAGTATTCCTCTCATTATACAGGTGGGCGCCTATTTATCTAAGACATAAAAGTATTCCTCTCATTATACAGGTGGGCGCCTATTTATCTAAGCAAAAACGTATTCCTCTCGTTATACAGGTGGGCGCCTATTTATCTAAAGCATAAAAATATTCCTCTCATTATACAGGTGGGCGCCTATTTATCTAAGACATAAAAATATTCCTCTCATTATACAAGTGGGCGCCTATTTATCTAAGACATAAAAATATTCCTCTCATTATACAGGTGGGCGCCTATCTATCTAAGACATAAAGGTATTCCTCTCATTATACAGGTGGGCGCCTATCTATCTAAAGCAAAAAAGTATTCCTCTCGTTATACAGGTGGGCGCCTATGTATCTAAAACATAAAAATATTCCTCTCATTATACAGGTGGGCGCTTATTTATCTAAGACATAAAACTATTCCTCTCATTATACAGGTGGGCGCCTATTTATCTAAGACATAAAAATATTCCTCTCGTTATACAGGTGGGCGCCTATTTAACATAAGACATGAAAATATTCCTCTCATTATATAGGTGGGCGCCTATCTATCTAAGACATAAAGGTAATCCTCTCATTATACAGGTGGGCGCCTATCTATCTAAAGCTAAAAAGTATTCCTCTCGTTATACAGGTGGACGCCTATTTATCTAAAACATAAAGATATTCCTCTCATTATACAGGTGAGCGCCTATTTATCTAAAGCATAAAAATATTCCTCTCATTATACAGGTGGACGCCTATTTATCTAAGACATAAAAATATTTCTCTCATTATACACGTGGGCGCCTTTTTATCTAAGACATAAAAGTATTCCTCTCATTATACAGGTGGGCGCCTATTTATCTAAGACATAAAAGTATTCCTCCCATTATACAGGTGGGCGCCTATTTATCTAAGACATAAAAGTATTCCTCTCATTATACAGGTGGGCGCTTATTTATCTAAAGCAAAAAAGTATTCCTCTCGTTATACAGGTGGGCGCCTATTTATCTAAAGCATAAAAATATTCCTCTCATTATACAGGTGGGCGCCTATTTATCTAAGACATAAAAATATTTCTCTCATTATACAAGTGGGCGCTTATTTATCTAAGACATAAAAATATTTCTCTCATTATATAGGTGGGCGCCTATTTATCTAAGACTATGAAAAGTATTCCTCTCATTATACAGATGGGCGCCTATTTATCTAAGACTATGAAAAGTATTTGAATTTGTTTCCTCGTTCCTCCGAGAAAATTTTGACAACGGCAGAAAATTTTCTGCCCTGGTTTTGGTGACCTTCTTTGTGGCGTGTCTTTCTGCCATCATCAGCCTTTATTTTCATGTAGAAATCAAAGAAAATTTTGTTAGTTTTAACATGGTGAGTGATCGTGTTACTCCTGCCGGGGGATGATTTTTATTTTCCCTTTCTCTTGCTCTGTGCTCCCAAAACTGGTTGGGGATAAAGTGGCTTGTTGGGGATGATATTTCTGCTGGGGATGGTATTTCTGTTGGGGATGATATTTCTGCTGGGGATGGTATTTTTGCTGGGGATGATATTTCTGTTGGGGATGATATTTCTGCTGGGGATGGTTTTCCATTTATCCCTTCCCCGCTCTTTTGTTTCAAAACATGCTGGGGGAGTCCTCTTCAACTCCAAAACTATTCCCTTAAAAGTTTATTTTCACCCAGCACTGCAGGGCATAAAATGTTATCATCTGGGGAAAATGTTATTGAGGATAGGACTGTTGGGGTTATCTTGCTGCGGATTAATTCTCTATTCCTCCTTCCCCTTTCTGTGTTGTCTGACCACCTTGGACCTTGGTCAGTGATCTATCGAAGTTCTGCTGGGGATCTTCTTAGAACTTGGTCCATAAGTCCCTCAACCGTCGTTTTCCGTTTTTCTTCATGTTCCCCTTAACTTTCTAGGCCAGTTTGTCATTTGGTCTTGCAACAAACGCCTTTTGTCTTATTTCCTTGACTTTGGCCTGTCCCCTTCGCATTTTGCTTTGTACCATTTTGGCCCCTGGTAGTAAACTTTGAAAAATCCTTCTCAAAACAAATTTCTGGAAAAAGTCTTTTTAGACAAAGAAATGAAAAAAAGAAAAATCTTTTTGAACAAATGTTAGGGGAGAAGAAAAGGAAAGAACTTATTTGGATGGTATGAATGGTCCCAAAGATCATGTCATGCATTAAGGATTAATCGACCCAGTCTATTTGTATCAATCAATCTTCCTGATGGTCTCACTTGCTGGGGATAAATAGGTGCCCACCTGTTCGCAAATGCGGATCCTTTTTGCCAATCTATCTTGTCGCCTTATAGTTCCCTTCGAGGGGTTTTCACTAATAAGACTCTCTCCTTTCTCTCAGCTCCCGTCGTCTTACGGTGCCTGTGAAGGTTTTCACCGATAAAACTCTCTCATTTTATTTCTCTCATCTTTCATCGCCTTATGGTGCCTGTGAAGGTTTTCACCGATAAGACTCTCTCATTTTATTTTATTTTTCAGCTGGGGATTGGAGTGTTACCGATATGACTCTCTCTTCTGGGGATTCTTTTCGGCTATCAATTCATTTCCAGTTTATGATCCTCTTCTTTGCTGGGGCTCAGAGTATCGTCCTCGGCTTTCATTTGCCTGACTTGGCACCTCTCGGATATTGATCGGGTGGTCTTTTTTGGACATCAATGTTGGTTTTGGTGTGGGGCTAAAAGAAAGGCTATCAAAAATTCAAAATAACTTTGATGGATGAAACACTACAACTCTTGGAATCAAACCTTTTTTGAAACTTTAAAACATAACTTCTGCCCCAGCTTTCTTGCTTGGGGGATTTTATTTTTTGTCACACTATGTCGAACTATGCACATTATGACCGAGCCGTGAGGCGCCTACGTATCCTCTTTGAGGAATCAGGTCAAACGTAGTTCCCACGATTCCTTTGTTTTTCTTATGACCTTTATCTTGTTTTCATTTTTTCTTTTCTTCTTTTTTTCATATATTTTTTCCATTAGTGACTCCAAAAGAGGGGTATGAAAGAATAAATAAGGCTCATAGGGGGAAGCAAAGGTAAAAAGTGTTTGGATAGAAGAAAGAATTGCCTCTGTCATTTCCTTATCCAATAAGTACCAAGTACAAACAAACGAACCAATAACTTTCATAATCAAAGAAATTACGCATAATATCTTTTGACTGCATCAGAATTGATAGCCATGTCGACGCATCTTCCTTCGATATCTGTTAGACATAAAGCACCGTTGGAGAACACTCTGGTCACAACATAAGGCCCTTGCCAATTTGAGGCGAACTTGCCTTTTGCTTCGATCTGATGTGGGAGGATCTGTTTCAATACTTGCTGCCCTACTTCAAATTTTCTGGGGCGCACCTTCTTATTGTATGCCCTTGCCATTCTCTTCTGATACAACTGGCCATGACACACTGCTGCCAATCTTTTTTCATCTATTAAGTTCAACTGCTCCAGTCAAGCTTTGACCCATTCATCGTCGTCAATCCCGGCTTCAATGACAATTCGGAGGGACAGAATTTCGACCTCTGTTGGTATTACTGCTTCAGTTCTGTATACCAATAAATAAGGAGTTTCACCTACGAAAGTCCGGACTGTAGTGCGATAACCCAACAAGGCAAAGGGTAATTTCTCATGTCACTGTCTAGATCCTTCTACCATCTTCCTCAGTATCTTCTTGATGTTCTTATTGGCTGCTTCAACTACTCCATTCGCCTTGGGACGATATGGAGTGGAATTGCGGTGTGTAATTTTAAACTGTTGGCATACCTCCCTCATCAAATTGCTGTTAAAATTTGCACCATTATCCGTGATGATCACTTTTGGGACCCCAAATCTGCAGATGATATGGGAGTGAACAAAATCCACCACTGCCTTCTTGGTTACCGACTTGAAAGTTTTAGCTTCAACCCACTTGGTGAAGTAGTAGATGGTCACCAAAATGAACCTATGGCCGTTGGTTGCTGCCGGCTCAATAGGCCCAATGACATACATGCCCCATGCGACAAATGACCATGGCGCTGACATTGTATGCAATTCTGTCGGCGGAGAATGAATCAGATCTCCGTGTATCTGACATTGATGGCATTTCCGCACGAAATCGATACAATCATGCTCCATAGTGAGCCAATAGTACCCTGCTCGAAGAATCTTCTTTGCCAATACATATCCGCTCATGTGCGGCCCACAAACTCCAGCATGCACCTCTGCCATAACTGTCGTGGCTTGACGACGTCTATACATCTTAGCAATCCCAAATCTGGGGTTCTTCTGTACAACACTCCTCCACTGAGGAAGAAACCATTTGACAAACGCCGAATGGCTCTTTTTTGGTCTCCGGTGGCCTGCTCCGGGTATATCCCCATCTTGAGGTACTCCTTTATGTCATAAAACCATGGCTCGCCATCCACTTCCTCCTCTACCATGTTGCAATAAGCATGCTGATCACGAACCTGAATGTGCAATGGGTCAACATGAATTTTATCAGGGTGGTGTAGCATTGATGATAAGGTGGCCAATGCATCGGCGACCTCATTGTGAACTCTAGGGATGTGTCTGAATTCCACTGATCGAAATCGCTTGCTTAGATCGTGCAAACATTATCGATATGGTATGAGTTTCAAATCCTGTGTTTCCCATTCACCCTGAATCTGATGCACCAGGAGGTCCGAGTCTCCCAAGACCAAAACGTCCTGGACATCCATGTCTGCAGCTAGTCGCAGACCCAAAATGCATGCTTCGTACTCGGCCATGTTGTTGGTATAATAGAAACGTAGCTGAGCTGTAACAGGATAGTGACGTCCTGTTTCAGAAATGAGTACCGCTCCTATTCCAACCTCTTTCGCGTTTGCGGCTCCATCAAAGAAAAGCATCTAATTTGGTTCCTCGGGTAATTCCAGCTCACCTATATGCATTACTTCCTCGCCCAGAAAATACGTCCTTAAAGGCTCGTATTCTTCATCAACGGGATTCTTAGCCAAGTGATCGGCCAGTGCTTGGGCTTTCATGGTCGTCCTCGTCACATAGACGATATCAAACTCTGTGAGCAAAATTTGCCATTTTGCTAACCTCCCAGTAGGCATAGGTTTCTGGAAGATGTATTTTAATGGATCCAAACGGGAAATGAGATAAGTAGTATATGAGGACAAATAGTGCTTCAACTTCTGAGCCACCCAAGTGAGGACGCAACATGTCCTCTTGAGTTGAGTGTACTTGACCTCATATACTGTAAACTTCTTGCTAAGATAATAAATGGCCTGCTCCTTCCTTCCTGTAATGTCGTGTTGCCCCAACACGCAGCCAACGAATTCTCCAAGACCGTCAGATAAAGAATTAATGGTCTCCCCGGCTCAGGTGGGACCAACACAGGTGGATTTGACAGATACCCTTTGATCTGGTCGAAGGCTTCTTGACACTCCGCCGTCTAGTCTACCGCAACATCTTTCTTCAGCAGCCGAAATATAGGTTCACAAGTCGCCGTGAGTTGAACGATGAACCTTCTGATATAATTTAGTCTTCCCAACAAACTCATTACCTCCGTTTTATTCTTTGGCGGTGGCAAATCCTGGATGGATTTGATCTTGGATGGGTCCAACTCAATACCCCGTCGACTGACAATGAATCCTAACAGCTTTCCTGATGGAACCCCGAAGGCGCATTTGGCCGGGTTGAATATCATACCTTCGCAGTCTTTGAAAGAACTTCCTTAGGTCTGCTACATGGTCTTCCTGACGCCAAGACTTAATGATCACATCATCTACGTACACTTCGATTTCTTTGTGTATCATGTCATGAAACACAGTAGTCATTGCTCGCATTTACATTGCCCCAACATTCTTCAATCCAAATGGCATTACCCGGTAGCAGTAAGTTCCCCATGGCATAATGAAAGCCCTCTTTTCCGCATCTTCTTCGTCCATTAAGATCTGATGATATCCTGCATAGCAGTCTACAAAGGATCTGATCTCGCGCCCAGCGCAATTATCGATCAAGATATGGATGTTGGGCAATGGAAAATTATCTTTAGGACTTGCCTTGTTGAGATTGCGATAGTCGACACATACCCTGATTTTCGCATCCTTCTTCGGCACTAGTACCACATTGGCCAACCAATTGGGATATCGAGTGACCCGAATAACTTTTGCCTGCAGCTGTTTGGTCACTTCTTCTTTGATCTTCACACTCATATCCGTCTTAAACTTCCTCAGTTTTTGCTTGACCGGAGGGTATGCCGGGTCAGTGGGCAATTTATGAACCACTAGATCAGTGCTTAATCCCGACATATCATCATATGACCAGGCAAAAACATCTTTGAACTCAATGAGGGCTTTGATTAATTCCTCCCTGATGTTTGGCTCAATATGGATGCTGATTTTGGTTTGTCGTACGTTATCTGCATCCCCTAGATTTACAGCTTCGGTGTCATTCAGATTAGGCTTGGGTTTCTCTTCGAATTGGCACAATTCTCGGTTTATTTCTTCGAAGGCTTCATCCTCGTCATATTCGGACTCATCATCATAACCGATCTCTTGTATAATTAAGTCGGAGTCAGATTGATTTATTAGACTAGGTCGAAGATCCATTGTGCATGCCATGTCATTAGAACCAGTAAAAAGAGAACTGTTCAGAAAGAGAAAAGAACAAAACAAAATTAAAATGAGACAAGAAAAGAGAATTTTATTAAAAATGCGGGATAACAAGGTTCAAACTTTACAAAATAAAATGAGATTTGGATTACACCGTGGAATAATCCGAAAAACAAGAAGGAAAATCAAAGTCTACTACCAGGACTCCCCCCCAGGTAGGAAGAGGAGTAACCGTCCAATTGTTGGCATTGTACTTAGGCCCTACAAACTGTAGGTCTGCTCTACTGGAACCCTCTCCAACTTCTATCACATGGACATCAACGAACAGCCTTTCGAAGCTCTGATTCAAATCCCCGTCTATCCCAATCAATGGCCCGAGAATTGTTGGGACCGGTGATCCCTTGGCACTTGCTCTAACAAAGGATTTGGAGAGACGCGGAACTGGTTTGGGAAGAACCCAAACTCTCTTCTTCATTTTCCGCGCTCGTTTTACATCTGCCGCAGTAGGTTTGAACCCCAATCCAAAGGTCTCTAAATTCTTGGGCAAGGAGACCGGTTGAACAATCCCCTAAAGCTCAGCCCCCAGGCCTTTTCCTGGCACAAACCCATTACCCAGCATCTTTGAAACCATCATGACGGTTGCGGAAGCTACCCTGGGGTGTGGAATGCTTTCACCCTCGGTAATCTTGTTTGCTGATACTGCATCAAAAATTTGGTAAACCCAGGGACCTCTGTCACCATTGGTTTCTATGAAGGGCACAATGGAGCCTCCCATGGTGCACGCAGTGTCTTCCCCATGCAGCACGACATCTTGTCTGTCCCACTCGAACTTGACCATTTGATGCAAGGTGGATGGCACCGCTTTGGCCGCGTGGATCCACGGTCGTCCCAACAACAGGTTATAAGATACCGTGGCATCCAATACCTAGAACTCCATAGTAAACTTAACCGGGCCGACGGTTAACTCAAGTATAATATCCCCCATGGTGTCCGTTCCACTTCCGTCAAATCCTCGGACACAAATGTTGTTCTTGTGGATTCTACCATGGTCAACCTTCAGCTGGTTCAGGGTGGGTAATGGACAAATATTGGCACTTGAACCGTTATCCACCAACGCCCGAGTAACTGCCGAATCTTTACATTTGACAGTCAAGTAGAGAGCTTTATTATGTTCCGTGCCCTCCACTGGAAGATCATCATCAGAGAACGTTACCCTGTTTACCTCAAAAATTTTGTTGGCAATCGTTTCAAGATGGTTTACTGAAATTTCATTGGGCACATGAGCTTCATTCAGTATCTTCATCAAGGCCCGGCGATGTTCATCCGAATGGATCAACAGTGATAACAACGAGATCTGGGCCAGTGTTTTCTTCAATTGTTCGACCACGGAGTAATCCTGCACTTTCATCTTTTTTAAGAATTCCTCCACCTCTTCTTCCGACACGGGTTTCTTTGTTACTGCTGGGTTGGACCTTCTCAACTCTACTAGAGCAAAACACCATCCCGATCGAGTTAGTCCCTGCGCCTCACAACTATCCTCCTCCACTTGCTTTCCCTTGTACATTACCACTGCCTTTTCATACTTCCAAGGTACGGCCTTGCGATCAATCACCGGCAATTGGACTACCGGCTTTATGATGGCCGGTATCCTGCATACCCCTTTCACAATAACTATGGGTGTGGATGACGTTCCCGATACTACCAATTTGGTTGGCTCAGGTTTCCTTGTTGCGGTGGATGGACTCTTCCCTAATATCACCACTGGATTGACATCTTCCCCCTTCAACTGTACCCTTGCTTCCCCACCAGTCGATTCTTCTTTCGGAGCGGCATGGATCATCATCACCGTCGGTGAGGGTTTCCTCAGCTCTCCTCCCTTGTACACCAACTCGATCATGTGAGCTTCGTGGTGTACTGGCAATGGGTTCTGGTTGATGTTGGGTGCCTCCGGCATCAGGACCTTGATCTTGTTGGCATCAATAAGATCTTGTATTGCATGCCTCAACCTCCAACATTTTTTTGGTATCGTGCCCTAGCATTCCTGAGCAGTACTCACAGCTTATCGATCGGTCCAAATTTTGGGGTGGGGGGTTTGGCCCTCTAGGATCGACAGGATTGACCAAACCTAGCTGCCTCAATTTGTGGAACAAGGCGGTATATGTCTCTCCCAACTCAGTAAAGGCTCTCCGTCCCTGTAGCCTGTCATTTCTAGCAGCTTGATTTCCTCGAAAGCCCGCCCCTGGAGGGTTCCTATATGCCCTTAGTGGAGGATAGGCGTTTTGTGGTGGAGGGTATGTGTTCTGTGTATGCGTTTTAGGGAGTCGGTGCATGCCATTGCGGACGAACCGGAGGCTGAATGTATGTTTGGGCTTGGTGCACAGAGAAGTGTGGCTCTTGAGGTGGATAATAGTGTTGTGGCGGACTGTATGGATAATTTGGACTGTGGAGTCTGGGTTGGTTGAAGTATGGTTTGCCGGACCTGGACCAACTTCCTGCCTCAATCGTGGCGACTTCTTCTTTCTTCTACCTCCCCAGCGCACCTCCCGTGCCGCTCTGAATAGCCTGGGTCGTTGCCTTGAGCGCTGAGTAATTCAGGATTTTATCGAACCTCAGTCCCTCCTCTATCATGACCCCTATCTTTACTACTTCATTGAAGGATTTTCCAACTGTCGTCACCAAGTGACCAAAGTAAGTTGGATCCAGCGTTTGCAGGAAGTAGTCCACCATTTCTCCCTCTCTCATGGGAGGATCAACCCTGGCTGCCTGTTCTCTACAGCGGAAACCAAACTCGCGAAAGCTTTCCCCAGGCTTCTTTCCGGTCCTCAGTAATGTGAGATGGCCAGGGACTATCTCGAGATTGTATAGAAAGTGACCCGCGAAAGCCTGCGCTAGATCATCCCAAGTGTACCATCTGCTGGGATCTTGCCTGGTATACCATTCCAATGCCGATCCACTTAAGCTTTGACCAAAGTAAACTATTAGTAGCTTATCTTTGCCGCATGCTCCTCTCATTTTGCTACAGAAGCCTCGCAAATGTGCCATAGGATCACCGTGCCCTTCGTATAAGTCAAACTTAGGCATCTTGAATCCTGCCGGGAGTTGGACGTCCGGGAAAGGGCATAGGTCCTTGTAGGCCACGCTGACCTGGTTGCCCAATCCACGCATGCTCCTGAAGGATTGCTCCAGGCTTTTGAACTTTCTCATTACCTGCTCCTGCTCTGGAACCTTAGCCGGCTTTTCAATCTCCGCCGGGACCTTCAAGTGTGGATTATAGGTATGGGGTTCTTGTGCATTGAAGGTGGGTTCAGGGGGATAGTACTGCGCATCGTGAGCCTGAAACAACGGCTCACTAGTTGATCTTTGCAGTGTGGCTGGTGTGGGTCCCATAAAAGTGGGAACATTTGGTGTTGGGAGATGTTGATGGAGTGGTGGAGCTTGGGAATCATAGGGGCTTCTCTCCTGATAATAGCGGTGATTCGGGAGGCTTGTTGAAGGTCCAGAGTGAGGGTATTCCGGCATATGCCTTGGTGTAAGAGCAAAGGGTGGTTCAGGGCTCTTTTGTACTTTAGCCAAGGCTAACTGCATGGCATTCATCTCCAATCCCATCCTCTCTATATTCTCCATTGCCTCTTTCAGCAACTGGCTTACTGGCCTTTCTTCCTCGGCACTATTTTCTGAAGTAGTCATGATTATCGGTACAGGTCCCTTGGATCTTGTTTGATAAGGGTGTGATGCCAGAACTCTTTAACAACTAACTGTCTGGTATTTGGGAAAACAACAAACTTAGCGTTAGAGTTTAATAGATTTGGTAATCGCACGTTGGGGATGCAATGCTCCTAAGCAGTTAACCATTTCTAACATGTTTTTGCTTCAACCGTATGCGTCATCCCGGCTTGCTTTATTTGTGCCTTTAAAGTAATTTTGGAACCCTCCGCTTTCCTCTCTATTATTCTTCTTTCTTTTCTTCTCTCTTTTTTTTCTTTTTATTTTTCTTTCTTTAAGTGGTGGTCGAATCTTATGTGGATTGCCTACGTATCACGTCCCCTCGTGAATCAGACCGGGTGTATTTCTGCCACAAAGTAAAGACACAAAATTCTTTTGGAATCATTCAATTCATCACCAAAATTTGCTATTACAAACTACTTATTTCAAACGAAGAAATAGCAAAAATACAGATTCCAAAATTCTTAACCTGACTTGAAAAAAAAACAACATATGGGAAGACAATGGACCTATAAAGCCAACAAACAAGACTCGAACTAGGGATACATTAAAGATTTCAACTTAGGTGCTCGCGAGGCATCATTCGGCCTTTCCGCGGGTTTTGGTGTAAGACCCCTCTGCAAGCTCTTCAACTCATTCATGATCCGGTGGACGTAGCCCATGATGGAGGCAAGAAGGGTATCACGAGTTATTTGCTCACCTACTAGGCATATCATGTAGATGTAGTGCCCAATCTCATCAATCCTACCCCGGATGTTATCCCTTTCCCTCAACAGTTGTTCTATTTGTCGGTTCTTTATTCCCAGCATTTGAGCATTGTCGGCGAGTCGATCCTGAAACCTTTCCATTTGTTCTTCCGTTATGGCCATTAAATTATAGCAGCACCTTCTGTCTGCCCGGGCATCTCGGCCTTGTTTAAATACCCGCTCCTGAAGAGTGGAGTTTGTTTCTCTTAATATTCCAATGCTTATTTCAGAATCCCTTATGACTTGTTGTAGATGCTTTCTCCGTTCCATTGTCCCTTTTGCCCACCTGACCCGCATTCTTGCTATGCAAGCCTCGGATCTCTCCAAGTCCTCTCGGCTTTTGTTGACTTGATTTCTCAACTCTGCTATCAACCTTTCATCGGAGCGACGTTTCTGTCGGTCGTTGTTACTCTTACTGACTTGGCGAATTCGGGCTTTCAGTGCCTGGTTTTATTTGATTAATTTATTCTCTTCACCCTGCTCTGAGGTGACTTGCACGCTGTTCTCAAATATAAGTCTTTCAACTTGTCGCTTCAGCTTCCCGATTTCAGCCCTGTAACCTTCTTCTCTCGCTAACCCGCCCCACTGTTCCTGCGAATCATCCGTAAATTGTTGGACATGAGCTCTTTTAGTAGGTCTCTAACGAGTTTGGAACCTTCTCCCGAACCAAACATCGTACTTTGGGTCTACCTTACCCTTAGCCAGTTCTCGAACCATAGTCTTGGGCTCAAGGAATCTACATTCGTGCCACAGCTTTCTAATTTTTCCTTCGGGGAATACGACTCCTGGGCTCAACTCAATGGCATGTTTGCTTAGATCCTCATCAGTGGGAATTACTTGAAATATTCCTAGCTGGCGCAAAACCCGATGGGGAGCATATGGTTGGATGCTGCGAACTCCCATTAAAAGAATATGACATTCCTCGGCCTCCATGTATATTACCTCAGTATCAGGCAACCACCCAAATGCCCATTCAATTTGGTCGGCTGTTGTTGACCTTAGTCGTGTAAGCCACGCTTCGACACCTTCGGGGAATACAACGCCTGCCTTCCGTTTCTCAAAACCACTGATACAGTTTTTTTCTGTCAACCCGTGATTCATGTATCCCACTCGGTGATAGAGGTGTTCTTGCATCCACAGCTGGAGTAACAGATTGCCTCCTTGGAAGAAATTGCCTCCTTCTCGGCATATAGTTAAAGCTCGGTAGATTTCGGCCAAAACCAAAGGGACCACAATACTATTAGTTTTTTTGATTGCCACATCACCCATCCCTACAAGGCCTATTTCTATTTTCTTATCTTTGTGGGGACAAACCATGATTCCCAGGAATGCTGTTATGAATGCCAAAGTACGTCTCGCCTCCCACTTGTTTCTGTTCCCAGCATGAATTAGTCCGAGGTCCGGCTCTTCAAAACCCTGAGGAGTACCATATCATTGATATAAGAATTGGAGAGCACAACATCCTCTCGACAAATCATCATTTTGCACCTTCCGACTAATGCTTAGCAAATCCAAAAACTCGTGCGGAGATACTGGTCTTGGTGAAAGTAAATATTGTCCTCTTAATTTCCCATTCAATCCCGCATATCCGGCGATTTCCTCTAGTGTAGGTGAAAGTTCGAAGTCAACAAAACGGAATACATTACGGGTTGGATCGCAGAATGGTATTAGGGTCTCGAGGATATCTGTCCTCGGCTTGATATTCAACAGATTGACAAAACCTCCCAAAATTCTTCCCACTATCTCTTTACTATCGCCTTTTAGGTCATTACACCACATGTGGAGTTGTAGAGGGATCTCGCTAAAGACTGAGAACGTTTCATTTTGATTTGTGCTCATCCTGCACATTTATTAAGGTGATTAAAGAAGGAAAACTTTTATTCGACTCAAAACAAAACTATCTATATTCCATTTTTTTAAATTTTGAAGATGAAGGACTCGGTTTTCATATACGGCCTTTCAGCACTTCGGGGATGAAGATTTTAAGGCTGTGTAGGTCTACCGGTCATAAAATCACAAAAATGGCCGTTTGGGCAAATTCAGCCTTCCGGCGTCCCTTTCGGGAATACTCAGCTATTTATGGCAAAACAGCCTGACTCGATTTGTTTTTCTGATGAAATTAACATTTGGCATATTTTGGTTATTTTAGCAAAAGGGGAGGTTGGACCCGTTTAGGGCTGCCTACGTATCTCACATCCGGTGAGAATCAAACCGGCGTAGTTCGCCAAATTAAACAAACTATATATATAAAAAAACAACATATTTTCACTTCCCTCGGCAAATAACCTATTTTGAAACAAAAATCAAGACTCTTTTCCTTTTCATTTTTCATGGCAAGACAACCTATTTTTTTTTTATTTAGTTTTTCAACAAACAATAAAACAACCTATTTTCCCAAACTAACATAAAGACTCTTTTCCTTTTCTTTTCTGCGATCAATTTCCAAAACTAAAGACTCTTTTTTTTCTATTTTTCCTTTGCCTAAAACCAACTATCAAAAAAAAATTCGGCAGAGTTTCGACACTATTTGGATATTGTTATTTTTTCAAAACAGAAGATTAACCCTATACACTGCTATTTTTCTTTCTTTCTGTTTTTTTTCAATATTCAAAACCGGTCATCATGCAAGTCCAAAGCAAATAAATGCACAAGCAGTGAGTAGGATGCATCAGGATGGTCTTTTCTGTTTCAGGTTGCTATTCCTAGACGGACCCAACCCCTGTGTTGAGTCCCCTAAGTAAAAAATGCACATGATGCAGATAAGCGCTCCTACTAAGGATCCGGCATGAAATTGAGTTATTCTAGGTTCAGAACTTGGGTGTTTGTTCTAGACCTGGCTTACCCGAGCGGACAGCTCGAGCCGAGGGGGAGGCAGCAATCCGAGAATACAGAAGCTTCGCCGGCTTTGCAACTTATCCAAACCTCGTTCTAAATTGGGATTTGACACTATACAGAAAAAAAGTTGTACGAAGTACGCCCTTCTTCATGATTTAGAAGACTCATAGAGGAGATGGGTTTCGGCACAGTTTATATACAGTTCACAAAATATCAAACAGGTAAAAGCAGTTAGTTAGCACATTATGCACAGATCATGTAACAAAATCAGATAATGCTGAATACAACAATTATTCCAAGCTCAAATTCTGAACCCTGAACCGGAGATTCTGGGTTCGATCCCTAGTAAAGTCGCCAGAGCTGTCACACCTCCTTTTTACGTCCCCGCGAGGGGTGAAGGAGTTTTTCCAATTAAAGGACAATCGAAACGGGATTTGTTTATTTATTTCAGAGTTGCCACTTGGGAGTTTTAGGGTGTCCCAAGTCACCAATTTAATCCCGAATCGAGGAAAAGAATGACTCTGTATTACAGTCCGCGAACCAGATATCCGGATAAGGAATTCTGTTAACCCGGGAGAAGGTGTTAGGCATTCCTGAGTTCCGTGGTTCTAGCACAGTCGCTCAACTGTCATATTCGGCTTGTTTATCTAATTTTATACAATTATGAGCTCATGTGCCAGTTTTAACTCTTTACCGCTTTTATTTAATGTGTATTTATTTAACAGAAAGTGAACACCATTTAAAGCATGCTTTCGTATCGCGTCACATGAAATGCACCCGCAATCCTAAGTACACTCTATCCAACGTTTTGGGATTTTATCTGGGTTGCATGAAATGCACACCCGAGTTTAAGAAGGTAATTTTATTACAGTCGTATCTAAAGAGGCTAACGTATTCTTATCTTTTGGGAGGGTCGTGACATCCACTGAACGACCCTTCCCGATTTTTCTAAATATTTTTAAACCTTTATTGGGGGCCCCGCAAATTTGCATTTTTTTATTTGGGCGAGACTCATCCCATTTTATTTTAAGGATAACCCTAAAGGGAAAGGTATCCCTTCACTTAGGGCCGTTGGATCCTGGCCGTTGGGGGAAAATGGATCCTGGCCGTTGGATCAGGTGAAATCGAGGGCCGGGATCCCTTCACTTAAAGGGAAAGGTGTTGTTCCACTTAAAAAGAGGTCGGGCTGCTCCAGGACCAAATGGGTCAGGAATCTGGGGGTGGTTTGAGTCCGTTGGATTAAATGAAATGAACGGCTCTGATTAGACGCACCTAAACGGCGTTGTTTCAATTTAGACGGGAGGTGAACTGGACCGTTAGATCTGTTTGATCAACGGTCCATATCTGATAGGCTAGAACGACGTCGTTTGGGGAGGTCCTGGAGATCTGGTTTGGACTGGGTCATTGTAATTGGTTTGGGCCTGATTTTCAGTTGAATTTCTAGCCCAAATCAGGTATTTTCTTTTCCTTATAATTAAACAAAAATTCCTAATCAAATAAAAACCAAAATTAAACTACACAAATATTAATTAACACCTAACAACAGTTATCACACGAATTAAAACATTTAATAAAATCACCATGACAACAAAATAGAATAAAAATGCATTTTTTTGTGATTTTCGTTCTTGTAAAACAAACTTAATTACTCCTAATTGTAGAATCAAATTCTAAATGCAAATATGACATATTTTTGTATTTTTAACAAATAAACATGCATGGATAGATACAAATAATTATCCTAAAAATGCTACAAAAATTCTCAAAATTGCACACAAAGAAAAATCATTTTATTTTGAATTTTTGGGAGTGATTCTTATATAGGGCAAAAATCACGTGCTTACTACTATGTAAGGCAGGAAAGCATAAGTATGAACAGTAATGTAAATAGGGATAGAGAATATAGGACCTGTAACGTCTGGGTACCTCTGAGGGATACTGCCATGAAATGCATAATACATACATATATATACATAAACTTTTAAAACATAAGCCTCTGTGGGAATCATCATCATCATATCATACCCGACCGTAATAGGCTCAGTAAAAATGTACCCGGCCATCATAAGGCTCGGTAGAATCGTACCCGACCACATGGAGCTCGATAAAACCTAGCTGATCAGTGGTTGCACAATAGGTGTCGTACCCGACCGACTATAGCGCGGCTCAGTAGAGTAAAATAGATACATATATATAATGCATGCTCGACTCATCAAATCACATTCTAAACCTTTTGGAGTGACGTAAGGCCGGTATCCTCCGTACACATTTTAGGACTAACTCTTCATCATAAATCTTGTAAGAATCAGGAAGTATCAATAACATTAATAACATAAGAATAAGAGAATCAACATCAACATCAATCGTTCCATAAGAAGAGAAACAATATAAGTATTGCTAGCTTCTAAGAGTGGAGTATCTTTGGAAGCTCGTTCATTACATTATGTACAATCGGAGTCGTGCAAAGAAAGGAAAGAGATAGACTCACATACCTTGTATATACTTCCCAATCTCAAGCTACGCAATTTCACAACTTCTTCGTCTACAATAAGAGAAATGACACTATCGTTTTTGTTTAGGTGTTGTAACTAGTATGTATCGAACACAACCTATTCTACGAGGAATTGGACAGCACTTTCCCTATTTATATGAAATCCCACAAGTCAAAACAATCACCCAACAGACGAAACAACATCAATAATAATCATATTGAGCCTCCAAAAATAGTTCACCAACCAACAACACTACTACCAAGCCTTTCGATATATATTTCACAAGTTCTAGCTTCAACGACTTAGCCGCAACTTGGATAATATTAAATACATGTAGAGTAAGATGTTCCTTACCTTTAAACAGAAAGAAAAACTCAATTTGACCTTAATTCTTCACGAAATATCCCTCCAATGCTGCCACAAGAACAAAGAAGAGAAACAAGCAATCAATTAGGGTTTTTCGGCACTAGAATCACTTTAGAAGGCTTGAAATCACCTAGGGTTGATATTAAAAACTTGAGGGAGTATTTACACAACATAAACCCCTTAAACAACCTCCCACATGAGCTGGAACAACATAAAAATAAGCAACAACAAGAAGAACAAGAAACTTACTAGCACCACGGGATTCCCGGCACTTGATTTGTGTTGTTTGCCCTTTGTTTGGGTCTTGGATCATGAAAGAAACTTGAGAGCATGGTTTTAGGGTTCTAAGGTCTGAATATACTGAAAAACAATGGCTTAAAACGGGTTGGAGGCATCATATATATATATCCAAATGGCTTAAACAGCCTAAGTGGGCCCCATAGAGAGATGTTTGGCGCAGTCTTGCAAAAATGCGAATATCTCTCTACTCCAAGATCGTATCGACAAACAGTTTAATGAGTTGGAAACTAGACTTATAGATATTCAATTTGGTGGGTAGATAACCCTGTAATTCCAAGTAAATTGGTAGAAAATCTTAGTAACATTTGACCTAATGTTTAAGTAAAATTATGAACCTAAGTTGCGACAACTTTTATTTCATATGTCGTTTGATTTCAAGGCTTATGATACGGATATTATATGATTCAAATGCCTTAAAACACGACCTCTTGAGTATATTAAGCATCTCTAGGTTTACCTGAAAATACGGCTATCAACATCCTTGATTCGTTTAACTTCTAATACTTGTTAACCACCCTTATACACCTTTGTATCATTTAAGACCAATAGGATGAACTTCTTATCATCTTAAAGATAATATCTTCATGGATTTACATCGACTACCTTATGGCATGAACTAACGTACGTGAATATGGGTTGTAACAATCCATTTCACTGAGGCTGAACTATGCAGGGCCTAGTAATTTTTTGTAACATGTGGATAATTGACAAAGCCGAGGACCGCATTCCATTTCAAGAATTTCACATATGGATTAAGTTGATCCAACTAAGCTCAAATTATTAGGAATGATCAAATAGTTCTCTTATGGAGAAGAAAAACTATCCTTACTTCAAGGTTTGAAAATCCTCTAACGTCCTCTACTCTAATAAAATGATACCAACGACAATCAATTAATTAAGTATTAGTCCGAAAAATTAGATCCATCATATGGGCTTGGCACGCCGGGCGGCCCAACCGGCCCGTGATTTAATAGGCCGGACTAAGATTTTTGAATCCCATTTAATAACAAGGCACTTAAGCGCAGCCCAAATAAGCCCATGGCGCATGAAGGGAGGTCGGGCCATCCGGCCCATGGGCCTAATAAACCTATTTAATTAAAGATATAAGGAACTAAAAATAATCAGAAGAGTAGTCCAATTTCAAACTTGTTTTATATAAATTTGAAAATTTCTTGTCCTTAAGGTTTTAGTTATTTCTTATTGTTTAACTAGTTAACATTACGTATAATTACAAATTTAAATGAAAATAAAGATGTTAAGACATCTTTGTTTCACAAGAGGATTTAAACATGCTTGATGAAGATGATTTATTAGTGTTGGATATACCATTAGCACCGTGAAAATATTTTTGAATAGTTTGTTTTGAGTATTGACTTTTAATGAAAGAAATATTGTCCTACTTTTTGTGTTTTATTGTAGTCCATTAGAATAATGTCAAAAGTTATTAAGTTTTGCAGAAGTTTTCTATCCAACAAGTATGTTTTTAGAGTTGTAAATATATATATATATATATATATATATATATATATATATATATATATATATATATGTTTTTTTTTTTAAAACTTAAATTTTTAAAAATATGAAAAATAATTTTGAAAAGAGCAATCTACGCTAAATGCCCATGCAATCTAAATTTATTACCCTTCTTTATCCATTTTAAAAAAAAATTATAAAACATACCCACCCCATTCAAACTTATTTCCACGCATCAGAACTCTATTCCTTAAGTCATAAAAGACTCCTAAAGCCAAACTGACAAACTTTCCTAGTTATTCTTTAGTTAATCAACTAAAAACAAACAAACTTTCTTTAAATTCTAGTTTTTTTGCAAGATTGTTGGTTCTGGAAATAGCTAAACTTTTTCTTTATTTCTCTCCCTCTTTCTTTCAGTTTCAGTATTAAATTTAGTATTGGATTAGCTGCTAATTTATTTAGTATTTAAATTAGTTGAGCGCATAATTCAATTATGGCAAAATTTCAAACTATGAAAAAGAATTTAAACTCCATGGAGTATAAGTTTAAAATTTTAGATATGAATTTCATGTGTGTTTTGAAGTTTTTTATTGTAGGTATTGTTTTATGTTGTGTAGATTGTGGTGTTAAAGATAATTTTTGGAGATTTAATTGTGACAAAAATTAATCTGCCATTGGAGGACCTTGAAGCTTGAAACTCATAAGTTTGGTTTGTTGAGTTTGTAGTAATTTTGATCTGATTCTGACTGAGATATTGTCACGACCAAAAATCTACTAGTCGTGATGGCACCTAACCAACCCCCTAGGCAAGCCAACTAATAACAATCCAATTTCAATAAAGTTAATAAGACAATTAAGCAAAGGAATTATCTGAATCTTATACACTTTCCATGAACTGGTAGTACAAATCATGAGCTTCTAAGAATAGAATTTACAAAGCTGTTATGAAGTAAATACATCTTCTGTTTGAAAAGAACATAAACAGTATTTTATAAATCTACGACTACCGTGAACAAGAGGCTGCTACAACAGGGATGCATGTACATCTTCCAATCCAGCTCCCGTCGAACACAGCAACATCAACATCCAAAATCTGCACGCAATGTGCCGGAAGTGTAGTATGAGTATAACCGACCCCATGTACTCAATAAGTAACAAACCTAACCTTAGGTTGAAAGCAGTGTCGAGCTGGAACATAGGTCGGGTCCAACACCAATAACTAATAGCAGTTCATAACAACGTAGAGCATATAGATAAGGAAGTAACTCAGATATAAGAATGCTCAGCTTTTTCATAGTTTTCTAAAAATAGTTCCGCTTTTCAAGAATATCAGTGAAAACTCAAATCCTTTATCGAAATCGTCGTAAAATATGAGATAGTTTGAAAACATTAATTTATCTAAAAATTCTTTGCATAGTAAATAAGATATTTCATTTTCTTTTCAGATAACAAATGTGAAATGCCTCTCTATGACCACATATCAATGTGTGTAAAAAGTCATGAATGACGTGATACAGTACAACATGAGAAAAATTCATCTCTATGCCAATGCCATGTATCCCAGAGATGAATCATGTACTCACACTCTCAGAGTACTCAATCTCATTGTCTCACACTTTCCACTCATCATGCTCAACCATTCAGTACTGTATATTACCCATACGGCCCAGAAAAATCCATCCCGGAACATATATAACTCTGACTATAAGTCATCCAGTACCGAGGAAAAAGAGCAATCCAACCTTCTGGACAAATCCATCTCCAAGAATCAAGTACTTCGGACAAATCCATGTCAAGGGAAATTCGTCCCTCCATAATATCATCTGCGCTCACTGTGGGTGTACAGACTTTGGAGGGGCTCCTTCAGCCCAAGCACTATAATCTGCACGGACAACTCAGGTGCGATAGTATCAATATTAGACTCTGCACGGACAACTCATGGGCTGCACAGACAGCTCACGTGCTATAGTATCAATAATCTCACAATTAGGCCCTCGGCCTCACTCAGTCATCAATCTCTCCAGTCTCATCACGGGCTCACAATGTCATAAAACTAGCCCCACAACAATTATATGATGCATCAATAAATAATAACTGAGACTGAGATATGATATGAATGCATGAATATGACTGAGTACAAAATATCAATGAAATCTGTAAGATGACAACAAGAAACGACCAATATGAATTCTAACAATATCAGCATAAAGCCTAAACACGATATATAGCATGATTGACGGCTCAGTTACTTAATCACATGGTAACAACACAGATATCAACAAAATAGGGCCACTAAATAGTGCCATGATAACAACGGAGTCACAAATCACAGGGTGCATGCCCACACGCCCGTCACCTAGCATGTGCAACACGTAATTTGGGGTTTCATACCCTCAGCACTAAGTTTAGAAGAGTTACTTATCTTGAACAAGCCAATTCCAATACCGAGCAAGCCAAGCGATGCTCCAAAAATGTCATCATGCGTGCAACGACCTCCTAACTGCTCAAAACTAGTCAAAAGCAACTCAAATACATCATATGCTCCCAAGGAAATAATTACAAATGATAAGGATCAAATCCTAAATCAAATCCCAAATTTGGCCAAAAATCACACTCGGGCCCGCACTTCGGAACCTGGCAAAACTCACAAAATCCGGCAACCCACTCAATTACGAGTCCAACCATATTAGTTTCACTCAAATCCGCCTTCAAATCAGTGTTCAAAACTCAAAATTTTATATTATGAAACTTTAGGCCAAAACCCCTAATTTCTTTTGAAAATTCATCAACTAATTGTCGAAAATGAAGATAGATTCATGAAATGTAATCAAAACTGAGTAAAGAACACTTACCCCAATCTTTGTGATGAAATTTGTATCAAAAATTGCCTCAATCTAAGTTCCACATCTCAAAATATGAAGAATAAACAATATCCTCGATTTTTATAACTCTGCCCAGCTATGCCGTATTTGCGGTCAAATTATCGCATTTGCAACCACCACTGTTGCGGTAAATCCTCGCTTTTGCAAAATAACCTGACTCAGCAATACCTCACTTCTGCGTTCTTGAGCCGCTTCTGCGATCGCGCTTCTGCGAACATGAACCACATTTGCGGTTGCGCAAGTGCATCCAAGCACCTGCACCTGTGATCCTCACGCCGAGCTCCTTTGCTCGCTTCTGCAATGACAATGCCACTTTTGCGGCTCCGCACCTGCGCCCAACGCTCTGTAGGTGCGGCTATACCAGAACAAAAAAATCTTCAGCAATGCAATATGGAATGAAAATGATCCAAACCTCGTCCCGAAACTAACCCGAGCCACTCGGGACCCCGTTCAAATATACCAACAAGTCCCATAACATAACATGGACCCACTCGAGGCATCAAAACACACATAACAGCATCGAAATGACGAATCACACCTCAATTCGAAATCATTGAAGTTTGAAACTTCAACTTTCACAACCGATGCCAAAACTTATCAAATCATGTCCAATTGACCTCAAATTTAGCACACACGTCACATTTGACATTACGGACCTGCTCCAATTTTAGGAATCAGAAGCCGACCCCGATATCAAAAAGTTCACTCCCGGTCAAACTTTCCAAAATTCCAACTTTCGCCATTTCAAGCAAAATTCTACTACGGACCTCCAAATCACGATGCGGACACACTCCTAAGTCCAAATTCATCCAACGGAGCTAACAGATCCATCAAAACTCCAATCTGAGGTCAAATACCGTAAAGTCAAAATTGGTAGAACCTTTCAAATTTAAAGTTTCTAGTTGAGAATCATTCTTCTAAATCAACTCCGAATAACCTGAAAACCAAAACCGATGATTCAAACAAGTTATATTACATCATACGGAGCTACTCATGCCCTCAAACAATCGAGCGAAGTGCAAATGCTCAAAACGACCGGTCGGGTCGCTACATCCTCCCCCACTTAAACATACGTTCGTCCTCGAACGTGCCCAAAGTTATTCCAAAAGCCATCAAATCGTTGTGTAACCTTACCATGCACATACCCGGGGATGATCCCGCATTACCCTATCTCATATATGTCTAATAACACAATATGACTGAAATTTCATAATTCCTCCTAGCCCATAGACCTTAGAACCAAATTTCCAACATCTGGAATTCTCCATAAGATTAAAATCTTGCATCTAAACACTGTATAAGTCTGGACAAGATGCAATCATAACCCAAGTTGTAATCACATGATATACCACGTAACTCAAATGCTCATAGCAATGATTTCTAGTCATAGTAGGTGCTAAAAAAAACCCAAATGCGGGTAATAAACCTCTTATCAAATAAAGCCTCGTCCTAACACCTTCATATACTGCCAATTATGAAAGAAACACTTAGAAACTCATAAGCATTTGTCAGGTCATCAAGTTGTGGAACTCCCTCTCCTTCGATAGAACTATAGCAAATTTCTAAGTCGATCAGCAACAATATCCTTCCAAATATACCACAATCAAATCTGATAGTATCCATTCTAGGTCCAATGACTTCATCTCATCCGACACAACCACTCTAGTGACATGACACGTCAATATAATCTAAAGCCACTATTAGAAAGCACGGGAGAAAATATGTTATTGATATTGGATGATAAATACAATACAAAATGTCCCTATTTATAGCTATACACTACAAGGAGATATTACTCCTCTTCCAATGTGGGACAAGACTATACTATACATATCTATAAACTAACACTCCCCCTCAAGCCGGTGCATACACATCATATGTACCGAGCTTGTTACACATGTAACTAATACGAGAACCAGTAAAAGACTTAGTGAAAATATCTGCTAGTTGATCATTCGACTTTACAAACTTTGTAACAATATCTCCTGAAAGTATTTTTTCTCTGACAAAGTGACAGTCGATCTCAATGTGTTTAATCCTCTCATGGAAAACCGGATTTGACGCAATATGAAGAGCAGCTTGGTTATCACACACTAGTTCCATCCTACTGATTTCTCCAAACTTTAACTCCTTGAGCAATTGCTTGACCCAAACTAACTCACACGTTGCCATAGCCATAGCCCGATATTCCGCTTCGACACTAGATCGAGCAACTACATTTTGTTTCTTGCTCTTCCACGAGACCAAATTACCTCCTACTATAACACAATATCCAAATGTAGATCGTCTATCAGAAGGTGATCCTGCCCAATCAGCATCTATGTACCCAACAATATGCTCGTGGCCTCGATCCTCGAATAGTAATCATTTGCCTGGAGCTGACTTTATATACCGAAGAATACGAACAACTACATCCCAGTGACTATCACAGGGAGAATCCATAAACTGACTTACAACACTCACCGTAAAAGAAATGTCAGGTCTAGTCACTGTGAGGTAATTCAATTTTCCAACCAACCTCCTATATCTCGTAAGATCTCTAAGAGGCTCCCCTGCCCAGGCAGAAGCTTAGCATTCAGATCCATAAGAGAGTCAATAAGTCTGCAACCCATCATTCCAGTCTCCTCAAGAATGTCTAAGGCATACTTTCGCTGTGGAATAACAATAACTGAGCTAGACTGAGCAACCTCAATACCTAGAAAATACTTCAGTCTGCCCAGATCCTTAGTTTGGAAGTGTTGAAAGAGATGTTGCTTCAAATTAATAATACCATCCTAATCATTGCTAGTAATAACAATATCATCAACATATACCACCATATAAATACACAGATTTAGAGTAGAATATTGATAAAACACAGAGTGATCAGGCTCACTACAAGTCATGCCGAACTCCTGAATAATTGTGCTGAATTTACCAAACCAGGCTCGAGGGGACTATTCAAACCATATAGTGACCTGCAAATCTGCATACACAACCACTAAACTCCCCCTGAGCAACAAAACCAGGTGTTGCTCCATATAAACTTCCTTGTCAAGATCACCGTGGATAAAAGCATTCTTAATGTCTAACTGATAAAGAGGCTAATGACGTACAGTAGCCATGGACAAAAAAAGACAAACATATACTACTTCAGCCATGGGAGAGAAAGTATCACTATAATCAAGCCCAAAATTCTGAGTTTATCCTTTTGCAACAAAACGAGCCTTAAGCCGATCAACCTGGCCATCTGGGTCGACTTTGACTGCATAAACCCAACGACAACCAACAGTAGACTTACCTGCAGGAAGAGGAACAAGCTCCCAAGAGCCACTCGCATGTAAAGCAGACATCTCGTCAATCATAGCATATCGCCATCCAGGATGAGATAGTGTCTCACCTGTAGACTTTGGAATAAAAACAGTGGACAAAGAAGATATAAAAGCATAATGAGGTGACGATAGATGATGATAACATAGACCAACATAGTGGGGATTAGGATTAAGTGTGGACCGTACACCTTTGCGGAGTGCAATTGGTTGACAATTGGTTGCGGAGTGCAATTGGTTGCAATTGGAACGGGAGCAATAGGTGGTAGAGCTAGAGATGTAGAGGAAGATGGATGGGAGATAGTGACTGAATCTCCAAAAGAAGAGACTGGTAGTACCTCAGAAATATCTAAGTGATTACCTGGACCTGTAAAGTATGATTGGGTTTCAGAAAAGGTAACATAAGCGGACATAAGGTACCGCTAGAGGTCAAGAGAATAGCATCGATACCCCTTTTGCGTTCTTGAGAAACCAAGAAATATGCACTTAAGAACACGGGGAGCTAACTTATCTGTTCCTGGAGTAAGGTTATGGACAAAACAAGTGCTTCCAAAGACACAGGGTGGAAGAGAGAACAAAGGTAAGTGGGGAAACATAACAGAGAATGGAACTTGGTTCTGGATAGTTGAAGATCGCATACGATTAACAAGATAGCAAAATATAATAACTGCATCCCCCCAAAAATGCAACGGAGCATGAGATTGTATGAGTAGGGTACGAGCAGTTTCAATAAGATGTCTATTCTTTCTTTCAGCTACCCCATTTTGTTGAGATGTGTACGGACAAGATGTTTGATGAATAATCCCATGAGATTTCATAAACTGCTGAAATAGGAAAGACAAATACTCTCGGGCATTATCACTACGAAATGTGCGAATAGAAACCCCAAATTGATTTTGAATTTCAGTGTGAAAGGTCTGGAAAATAGAAAACAACTCAGATCAATTTTTTATCAAAAATATCCAGGTGCACCTAGAATAGTCATCAATGAAACTAACAAAGTAGCGGAATCCTAAGGTAGAACTGACCCGACTAGGACCCCAAACATCTGAATTGACTAAAGTAAACGGTGACTTTTCTCGATTATCAATACGTCGAGGGAAATGAGAGCGAGTATGCTTATCGAGCTGACAAGACTCACATTCTAGAGCTAACAAGTGAGATAAACCAGGTACCATTTTCTGAAGTTTTGACAAACTAGGATGTCCCAACCGTTTATGTAATAAATCTGGTGAATCAGTAACAGGACAAGTTGTTGAAGGAAGACAAGATGTGAGTCCATGTTATTTAGCAAGAATAAGGTAATAAAGTCCATTTGATTCATGCCCGGTACCAATGATCCGCCCTGTACTACGTTCTTGAATAAAAACATAGTCATCAAGAAATAAACGACACATTTAAGTGATTTGGCTAGGCGACTAACAGCTATGAGATTAAAAGGACTATTAGGGACATAAAGAACTGAATCTAAAGGTAAGGAAGGAATTGGGCTTGCTTGACCTATTGCAGTTTCCATAGTTTGAGACCCATTGGCCATTATGACTCTTGGAAGAGATTGAGAATACAAAATAGTTGTGAAAAATGATTTGTTACCAGAAATATGATCTTATGCACCTGAATCAATGACTCAAGACTCAAAGGATGAATATTAAGAGACACAAGTCACACTATTACCTATTTGAACAACGGAAGTTATCTCAGAAGATGTCTGCATACCTGCTTTATACTGAAGAAACTTAAAATAATCCGCTAAAGAAACCATCCGACTATTCGAAGTATCGGTTCCAATGTAGCTATAATTAATAGTAGTAGGGTTAAATTGAAATAGTGAAAATTAGTAACTCCTTTGGGAAAACTGAAGAAATCGCTAAGAAAACACTATTTACAGCAGGAAAAAAGAACATTGTTCTGCACCGAAAAACACTGTTCACACCAGAAATATTGTAGCTCTCGGAATATTACTGTAGCAGTCGGAAAAAATTCAAAGAGGTCGGAATAAAATAAAAATAGTAGAGGTAGGATCGGAATTATCAGACAACCCAACTGTTTTGAAGAAACTTTTTCAAAAAATGGCTGGAAGTCCACTTTTGAAATAACTGTTCACGCCGGAAAATATAAAATTGATCGGAATTTAGTGTAACCTGGATGGTAGGCTCAGAATTGCAAGGGGAACAATTTGTCCTGAAGAATCGTCGCCAAAACATAATCGCAAGGTGGCCCACGCGACGTCGGAACTTCGCCGGAAAATTTTTTTCCGACCGCTACACTACTACCAGAGATTTTCACTAGGGTTTGGTTGCCGGACAGTGACTACTCTTTTGGTAGTGTTGGATTTTGCACAACACCAACCGAGACAAAGCAGATGCAAAATAACTTTGAAAAGTCGCCGGAAAAAAGGTTTTCGTTGACTGATTTCACTTCCCGGAATCGCTGGAATTTATGCACAGCGATAAATCTCTCACGATAGCTCTGATACCATGTGAGAAGGCACGGAAGAAAATATGATATATTGATATTGTGTGTTCAATACAATACAAGAGGTCCTTATTTATAGCTATACTATACAAGGACATACTACTCCTATTCCAATGTAGGACAAGACTACATTATGTACATATCTAACAGCCACAACCCACGCAACCCGTGCACCAAGTAGCAACATTCCAAATGTACTCAACCATGAAAATGACTCAGACGAGAGAACTGTCTCGCAAGCCCAACAGGTACCGCCACAAGGCAATGCTAAGAACCTATCACACACCATAGAACCAAAACACACGAATCCAACATAAAGGATCATATCTCAACATAACTTCTCTGCAATGCGTGATCCTATCCAAACACTGGTCCATGGCATATACCTCAAGCCACCTTGTTCAAAATCAACAACCACACGCAATTAGACATCAAGTTCCCAAAGTGCATTACTATAACCACGGAGAGCAAATAACACAATACCATGATCCGGAAAGAACATAGCCAACGCGCAATCAATCATGCAATACCCAAATACGCATCCCACTCAAATCTCGATATAAAGCTCAAATAGAACCGCACCATATGTGCATATAACTAACTAATCACAACTCCTCGTAGCATAGAAGAGTAACTCACAGATCATTTTAGAACATGAATAAGCTTAATAACAACTGAATGGCACATCCCTTAACATTAGTAGTATGGGGCTAACAAATTCGACCCGAATCAATGAACCCCAAATCAACTCCAGTCACCCAAGATAGATAAATAACCCTCTGAAAGTCCACAATGACTGAATCAAACACATACTACACTCTGACTAACCTTGGCTACATTTTCACAGTCCACAACCATGAAACAATCCACTCATGAGAACTCCCAGTCCCCAAATCCATAGAACCCACGAATCACCATATCGATCCCAACTCCACCGCCTGAATATATAACATACCTCTCATACACGATCATCCCACGAGAAATACTTCTAAAATTATTCTTTTCCATAAAGCAAAATTTGAATATCAGCAGCCGATCAACTAGACGAGTACCACAATACCAATGAAGTATATATAAATTAAAACACAGTGCCCTCTTCTAAAATTTACGATTTTAGAGAACCCGACCCTGAGGCCGTGCATTTTTCTTTTGAGATTTCGATGCAAGTCCCCGAGTACTCGAGGTACTTTTGGCGTTGGATATGTTTAGCGATTTCCGCGTTGCCTTATCTGAGGGCTTATGATTTAAGAATTTGGCGTGGCTTCCGGGGGGAATGCCCCCCAGTGTTTGAGGTTGATTGCAAAAGAAGCCTTGAACATTTGTTGTGTTTCCCTTAGGTAACATGCTGATGTTGCCTCATTAAAAATCTTGCCGGTAAAACCCTTTTTCGGGATAAAACTCGGTCGAAGGAAAAGAGTGCAACGGATGATTTAAAACCTTAAGATCTTAGAGCTGGGTTAGCATTCTGACTGCATTGATTGGGCGTCTGCATAAGGGTTAGTCTGAAATATGAAATGAAAAGGGATATGGTTGTACATTAATGTGAAATGCGTCGGCGATGTTTTGATGATCGGTATGTTCCAATCACTCGAGATGAGGACGTGGTACAGTCCTTTATTTGATTTAATCGGGCTTGATGGTGTGGCTCGATTACCTTTTGGCTCTTTTGCGGGCAGAGGTGCGAGCGTCAGTGCCACGTCGTGCACCATAAATATTTCCCTTGTCGCATGTTAATCCCCGTAGACGGTTTTAATTCTGTCCTTGGTTGGGAATTTCATCATTTGGTGAAGAGTGGATGGTGCCGTTCTCATGTAGTGTATCCATGGCTATCCGAATAAGGCGTTATACCTCATGTCTCCTTCGATGACATGGAATTTGGTGTTTTGGGTTGTGCCGGTCACAATGACCGGGAGGATGATTTCTCTTTTCGTTGTTTCACTTGCCATGTTGAATCCGTTGAGGAACTCGAGTATCAGGCACGATTTGGTCGAGCAGTCCGAGCTGCTCTATCACCCCCGACCTGATAATGTTGGTCGAGCTACTTGGATCCACGAGTACACGCTTTATTTGAAAAGAATTTACAAGGAAAGAGATTACCAGTGCGGCATTGTGAGGTTGAGACAAGGCCTCGGTGTCCTCTTCACTGAATGTGAGGGCGTCCTCGGGAATATATCCCCGGGTCCACTTTTCTCTAGTGATGGATATTTTTGTCCTTCTCATTACGGGCTCCTACGGGGCATCGACGCCTCCCATGATCATGTGGATGACATGTTGTTGTTCATTTGCCTCATTCTTCTTGGTCTCCTCTCTTTCCCGTAAATGATATTTGGCTCGATCACTAAGGAACTCCCGAAGATGCCCTTTGTTAAGTATTCGAGCTACCTCTTCTCATAGTTGGCGGCAATCCTCGGTCTTGTGGCCGTCGTGTTGTGAAAATCGCACACTAAGTTGTGATTCCTTTGTGAAGGATCCGATTGTATGGGCCTGGGCCACTTGGCGTCTCTGATTTTACTGATGGCAAACATGATGTCTGATACATCAACATTGAAGTTGTATGCCGACAAGTGGGGTGCACCCATTGGCCCTGCGTTCCTATCGAATCTGGATTTGTTGATGAGTCCTCGAGGATCCTGTCCTCGATCTATTCTCCGATCATTGCGAGGTGGGTTGCGCCTCGGGGCTTTCCTCCTATCTTCGATGTACAGCTGATATCTTTCTTTGTTTGGTTTTGGTTCCTTTACCAGAAGATTGCTTGGGTATACTGAGCCCGCGGGGGCTCCCAACTGGTCATCCTCGGCCCTAATTTTCGATTGGTACTGGTTGTGGACGTCCGACTAGGTCACAACTGGATACTCGATCAAATTTTATTTCAGCTGTTTTGAAGCCAACGAGATTCGTTCATTCAGACCTTGAGTGAAAGCCTGCACTGCCCGGTCGTCGGAGACTGGTGGTAGCTCCATCCGTTCCATTTGAAAGCGAGACACGAATTCCTGCAGTATCTCGTTCTCCCTTTGCTTAATTTTGAAAACGTCGGACTTCCTTGTAGCTACTTTGATGGCACCGGCATGTGCTTTTACAAAGGAGTCTGCTAGCATGGCGAATGAATCTATGGAGTTAGGAGCCAAGTTGTGATACAACATCATGGCCCCCTTCGAGAGTGTTTCCCCAAACCTTTTCAGCAATACAAACTCGATCTTATCATTCTTTAATCGTTGCCCTTTACCGCGCAAGTGTAGGTAGTAACGTGTTCATTGGGGTCTGAGGTCCCGTTGTACTTTGGGAGTTCCGGCATTCTGAACTTATTTGGAATGTGTTTCGGGGCAGCTTCTTCGGGGAACGGCCTTTGTATGAACTTCTTCAAATCCACACCTTTCAGGACCAGCGGTGCACCTAGGATCTGGTCAACCCTGGAGTTATAGGTCTCAACCTGCTTATCGTTGGCTTCTATAATTTTCTCACCCGATTCAATCCTTTTGGTGAGGTCCTTGGGCATTATTATGATGGCAGGGTCGGCTATCGATCCGTTATTGCTCGATCTCTCAGGTACTTGTTCGGCTAGGGGAGTTGTCCCCGGTGCTACCGTGCTGGGAGTTTTCTGGTGAATTTGCAGATGAGCAATAGCTAGCTATTGTGCCTACAACATTTCGAAAATAACATGAAGGCTAACCTCATGTTCCTCCCTAATTGTGGTTTTCTGTGCTTCTTGTCGGTCCCCTAGGTGCACGCTCCTGTCAGTGTGGGAGCTTATATCGATGCGCTGGGTGTCACGTGAGACTGCGCACACTGGGACTGGCTCCGGTTGTTCCCAGGGTTTTGTGGTGGCACAACAACGCGTGGAATAGCCATGCCGTTCTCCCCATGGTCCTTAAGATTGTTACTTTCATCTCTGTTTACCGAGTTAGACATTTCGACCTGAAATCGAAGATCTTGGACAAGAAAAAGTGTGAAAGATAACTTGCGTTATAGGACGAAACCAGCAAGAAAATAATCACTATTATTTTTAGCCCCACGGTGGGCGTCAAACTGTTTACCGTGAAAATGATAATAACAATTAAATTTGTTGATGGGACTCTAAAAATACATGATCTATTTTTATGCTAGTTGTTAAGCAGTTGATGATAGGTATGTGAAGTTTAAAGACGAAATACAAACTAAAGTACAGTTATAACCAAACCGAGGGGTTAGCTATTTGGGCCTCGGACTGACCGATGAGGGGCCTCGAGGTTGATGCCTGGGATCGGACTCGAGCTATCGGGGATAATTGGGAAAGGGCTAACAGTTAGGATATAATTAAGGGCGGCTCTTTATGGCCAATGACAAGCAATAAATGAAGAACAAGTATGAAGGCAATAAATATGAGCAATAATACCGAGAGAATATGTTAGAGAGAAAAGAGAGAGAGAGTTATTATTTATCTCGTGTAGAATAGTTGGAGCAACAACAGTCGTCCTTTACAAAATGGCAAGGATCCCCTTTATATAGGATGGGAATCCCAACATAGTACAAAATCATTAATGATAAAGAAAGCGGGATGGGACAGCTGACTAGCTTCATGATGCAGGCGCAGACCAGCTTTAGACTAGCCTGATAGACATAACCGGCCCCGGATGCAATCCTCGGAAACTCCCCATGCCCGTTGGGGTCTCAGCCAGCATTCTTCCCAGGCCGGGTGTCGATAGATCTCGAGGGGAGTACTCGATCCGTGGTCTCGAGACTCCGAGGTGATCTCCCGAGATGCCCTATTAGTGAGAAATTGGCTCCCTCGATTTTACCGTATACACCCTTCTATTGCAGCGGATATTTTTGTTCGTTTGATCATGGGTCCTTGGGGAATGTCGATCCCTCCAATAATTATATGAACGACATGTCGAGGAATCTTTTTTAGTGCCCAGGTTGGAACAGCCACACCATTCTCTCCTCGGTTCTCGAGGTAGTTGTTTTCATCTCCATTTACTGAGTTAGGCATTTTGACCTGAAATTTGAAGATCTTGGACAAGAACGGGCGTGAAAGATAACTTGCGTTATGTGGTGAAACCAACAAGAAAATAATCACTATTAATTTTATCCCCACGGTGGGCGCAAAACTATTTATCGTGAAAATAGTAATAATAATTAAATTTGATTATGGGACTCTAAAAATACGTGATCTATTTTTATGCTAGTTGTTAAGTAGTTGATGCTAAGTGTGAGGTTTAGAAACAAGATAAGAGTAAGAAGTAAGGTGATAATCAAACCGATAGGTTAACAATCGGGGCCTTGAGCTTATCGATTCAGGGGCCTCGAGGTCGATTCGGAAGCTCGGCTGTGAGCTATCGAAGGTGATCGAAGTATGGCTAACAACTATAATAAAACCAACAAAGGCTCTTTATGGCCAATGATAAGCAATAAATGAAGAACAATAATGAAAACCAAAATAAAGACGATAAATGGGAGAAATAATCTCAAGAGAGCATGTTTGAGAGCAAAGAGAATGTTTATTTATTTAGCATGGAGCAATCAATCCTTACAATGTGGTAAGGACCCCCTTTATATAGAAAAATGAGGGATCATATCATAGTACAAATGCATTTATTACAAAGATATGGTGATGGGACAGCTACTCGACGTCATTATGCGGGCTCAGACTAGCCTAACAGACTCTGTCTGCTCTAGCTGTATCCTTTGGGAACTCCCCTCTTTTCCAATATAGTCGTTGGTCTGCATTGACCTGAGGCCGAGCATCGACAGCCCTCAAAGGCAAACCTCGACCCTAGTCTCGAGCCATGGGAAGTATGTTCGCGGGGCATCATAATGACGAGGAAATTGGACCCTCCAATTTCACCGAGCACACATGCTGTGGCGTGCAGCCCAATCCCACAAATATCCTCACAAATCAAGCCCTCGGCCTCACTCAGTCATAAACCTCTCCGGCCTCTCCGGCTCTCAGAAAAACAAAGTATTCAACCCAAACAACATTTTATATGATGCATCAAAATATAGTAATAAAGACTGAGTTATGAAATAAATAAGTATAAACATGACTGAGTATAGATTTTCAATCGAAAACAATGAAAAGATAGCAAGAAAAGACCTCTAAGGGTCCAAACAACAGGTCTAAACATGGCATCCAGCCTGATTTACAGAAATTCTTTCCAAAACAAGTAAGAAGCATGTAGTTTCAACAAAATATACAACTTTACAGTTAATACGGGACGAACCAAGTCGCAATCCCCAACGGTGCACGCCCACACATCTGTCACCTAGCATGTGTGTCACCTCAAAATAGTCACATGACACAAAATCTGGGGTTTCATACCCTCAGGACTAGATTTACAATCGTTACTTACCTCGAACCGATCAAATCTCTACTCCGCAATGCTCTTACCCTTCGACTCGATCTCCAAATGCTCTGAATCTATACACAATCAATACAATACCATCAATATATGCTAAAGGAATGATTTCAACAAGAAAAATTACCAAATTAGACCAAGAACCCGAAATCTGCTCAAACCCGGCCCTCGGGCCCATGTCTCGAAATCCGACAAAAATTTTGATACATGAAATCCCATTCACTCACGAGTCTACCCATACCAATTTCATCAAAATCCAACCTCATTTGGTCCCTAAAATCCCCAAATTACTTCCTCAAGAACTCTTCCATTTCCCCCCAAATGTTTCACCCCTATTCCCAATTTAGATGATAGAAATCATGACACAATTATAGAATTTAGCCAAAATCAAGTGAAAAACACTTACCCCAATCAAATCCCTGAAAATGCCTTCAAAAATCGCACAAATTCGTGGTCTTTAGCACAAAATATGAAAAATGGGCTCAAACCCTCGATTTTGAATATAACACTGTCTACCCAAATTTTCCTCTTCACGAACACGGTAGTGCCCTTGCATTCACGAAGCACAAATTGCCTCAAATCGAAAATTCCTCCTTCGCGAATGCGAGGACCCTCTCGTGAATGAGAAGCCTACAGTGGTTGACCCAACGCGAACGCGGAACACACCTCGAGAACACATAGGCTTAAATGCTTGAAGCTCCAATGACCGTTGAATCTACGCGAATGCGATGGCTTGGTCGCGAACGCGTAGCCTTAATGTCCTAAACCTTCGTGAACGCGGGAATTACTTCGCGAACGTGAAGGACAACCCAGCTGCCCTTATCCAATGCCTTACGAAATCTCTGCAACATCACACCAGAAAATCTAAAGCCAAAAAATGATCTGTTAACCACCTGAAACTCACCCGAAGCCCTCAGGACCTCAACCAAACATACCAACACATCCCGTAACATCATTCAAACTTAGTCGAACCTTTGAATCACTCAAAACAACATCAAAATGTCAAATTACCCTCGATTCAAGCCTAAGAACTTCTAAACTTCCAAATTCCGCAAACGACGCCGAGACCTACCAAACCTCGTCCGAATAACCTCACATTTTACACATACATCAAAAATGACACCAAGAACCTATTCCAACTTTCGGAAATCCATTCCGACCCCGATATCAAATTTTCCACTGCCAACCGAAATTGCCAAAATTCTAACGTTTGCCAATTCAAGCCTAATTCTACCACGGACCTCCAAAACACATTACAGACGCGCTCCTAAGTCCAAAATCACCTAACGGAGCTAAGGAAACAATCAAAATTCACATCCGAGATCATTTACACATAATTCAACATCCGGTTGACTTTTCCAACTTAAGCTTCTCATAAAGAGACTAAGTGTCTCAGATCCTTTCCAAAACCACTCCAGACCTGAACCAATTGACCCTACATATCATAACATAGCTGAGGAACACAAAAAGAAGCAGAAAGGGGAAAATGGGGCTACAACTCTAGAAATGACCGACCGGGTCGTTACATCCTCCTCCTTTTAAACAAACGTTCGTCCTCGAACGAGTCTAGAAACATACCTGAAGCCTCAAATAGGTGTGGATATCTGCCCTGCATCTCCCGCTTGGTCTCCTAGGTAGCCTCCTACACGGGTTGCCCTCTCCACTGCACTTTCACTCAAGCTATATCCTTTGATCTCAACTTTCGGACCTGCCGCTCCAAAATAGCCACTGCTCCCATCATAAGTCAAATCACCATCTAGTTGAACCATGCTGAAATCCAAGACATGATACGGATCACCAATATACTTTTGGAGCATAGAAACATGAAACATTGGATGGACACTCGATAAGCTAGGTGGAAAGGCAAGCTCATAGTCCACCTCCCCAATCCTCCGAAGCCCCTCAAACGGTCCAATAAACCAAGGGCTCAACTTACCTTTCTTCCCAAATCTCATAACACCCTTCATGGGTGAAACCTTAAGAAAAACCTTCTCTCCAACCATATAAAATACATCACAGACCTTTCTGTCAGTATAACTCTTTTGCATAGACTGCGCCGTGCGAAGCCGCTCCTAAATCGATTTCACCTAACTAATGCATCCTGAACCAAATCTGTTCCCAAAACCCTAGCCTCACCTGAGTCGAACCAACCCACTAGAGATCTACATCGCCTCCCATATAAAGCCTCATACAGAGCCATCTGAGTACTCGACTAATAATTGTTGTTATATGCAAACTCTGTGAGTGGTAGAAACTGGTTCCATGAACCACCAAAATCAATGACACAAGCACGTAGCATGTCCTCCTAAATCTGCATAGTGCGCTCGGACTATTCATCCGTCTGAGGGTGAAATGTTGTGCTCAACTTAACTTGAGTGCCCAACTCTCGCTACACAGCCCTCCAAAACTGCGATATAAACTGAGTACTTCTATCTAAAATGATGGAAACTGGGACACCATGTAGGCCAACCGCTCTAAAGAATAGGTAGTACTCATAGGAATGAAGTGCGCGAACTTGGTCAGTCGATCCACAATCACCTAAATAGCATTGAACTTCCTCAAAGTCCGTGGGAGCCAACTACAAAATCCATGGTTATCCACTCCCACTTCCACTCTGGAATCTCTATCTGCTGGAGCAAGCCACCTGGTCTCTGATGCTCATATTTCACTTGTTAATAGTTGAGACACCTAGCTACAAACCCAACTATATCTTTCTTTATTGTCCTCCACCAATATTGTTGTCTCAAATCCTGATACATCTTCGCGGTACTCAGATAGATGTAATACCGCGAACTATGGGCCTCCTAAGAATCAACTCCCATGCCCATCCACATTAGGCACACATAACCGGTCCTGCATCCCCAATACCCCATCATCACCATTAGTCACATCTCTATCATCACCGTGCTGAACTCTGTCCTTGAGGACTAACAAATGAGGATCATCATACTGGTGCTCTTTGATGCGATCAAATAGGGAAGACCGAGAAACCATACAAGCTAAGACTCAATTGGGCTCCGAAATATCCAATCTCATGAACCTATTCTCCAAGGCCTGAATTTCCACTGCAAGAGGTCTCTCCCCAATAGGCAGGAATGAAAGACTACCCATACTCACCGCCTTTCTACTCAAGGCGTCGACAACCACATTGGCCTTTTCCGGATGGTATAGAATGGTGATATCATAGTCCTTTAGCAACTCCAACCATCTCCGCTACCTCAAATTGAGATCCTTCTACTTGAACAAGTGCTGGAGGCTACGATGATCAGTAAATACCTCACAAGATACAGCATAGAGATAATGCCTCCAAATCTTCAGCGTGTGAACAATGGCAGCCAACTCCAATTCATGAACAGGGTAGGTCTTCTCATGGGGCTTCAATTGACGAGAAGCATAAGCAATTACTCTACCCTCCTGCATCAACACACACCCAATGTCGACCCGAGAAGCATTACAATATACTGTATAAGAACCTGAAGCTGATGGCAAAACTAATACTAGAGTTGTGGTCAAGGTAGAATTGAGCTTCTGAAAGCTCGCCTCACACTCATCCGACCACCTAAAAGGAGCACACTTTGGGGTCAATTTCGTCAAGGGTGATTCAATAGATGAAAATCCCTGCACGAAGCGATAGTAGTAACCAGCCAAACCAAGAAAGCTACGAATCTCTATGGCTGAGGACGATCTGGGCCAACTCTGGACCGCCTCTATCTTCTTCGGATCAACCTAAATACCCTTGTTGGACACCACGTGCCCCAAGAACGCCACTGAACTTAGCCAAAATTCACACTTGGAGAACTTAGCATAGAGCTTCTCCTCCCTCAATCGCTACAATACAACTCTCAAATGCTCAGCGTGCTCCTGACTACGAGAGTACACCAGAATATCATCAACGAATACAATAAAAAACGAGTTGAGATAAGGTCGAAACATGCTATTAATCAAATACACAAATGATGTTGGGACTTTGGTTAGCTCCAAAGACATCACAATGAACTCATAATAACCATATCAGGTCCTGGAAGTTGTCTTATGAATGTCCAAGTCTCTAATCTTCAACTGGTGATACCCTAACTTCAAGTCGATCTTGGAGAACACCCTCGCTCCCTGAAGCTAGTCAAATAAATCATCAATACGAGGCAAAGGATACTTATTCTTGATTGTGACTTTGTTCAACTGCCTGTAATCAATTCACATTCTCATAGTGCCATCTTTCTTCTTCACAAATAGAACAAGTGCACCCCAAGGTGACACACTAGGCCAAATTAACCCTTTATCAAGGAGTTTCTAAAGTTTCTCCTTCAATTCCTTTAACTCCGCCGGTGCCATACGATATGGTGGAATAGAAATGGGCTGAGTACCCAGCTTCAAATCAATACCGAAGTCAATATCCTTGTTCGGCAGTATGCTCGGCAGGTCTGTAGGAAACACATCCGAAAAATCCCTTACTACCGGAACTGAATCAATAGTAGGAGTCTCTGCACTAACATCCCTCACAAAGGCCAAATAAGAAAGACAACCCTTCCCAACCATCCGATGGGCCTTCAAGAATGAAATACTCCACTGGGAACAAAATCCGACGAACCTTGCCACTCAATCTATGGCACTCCCGGCATAGCCAATGTCACCGTCTTAGCGTAATAGTCCGGAATAGCATGACACGGAGACAACCAATCCATGCCCAATATCACATCAAAATCAACCATACTAAGTAGCAAAAGGTCTACTCGGGTCTCCAAACCCCCAATAGTCACCACACAAGACCAATACACGCGGTCCACAACAACAGTATCGCCCGCAGAAGTAGATACATTAATAGATAAAACAAGAGACCCGCGGGATGTATCCCTGGTAACCGAGGAAGACCAAGCTAAGATGAACGAGGTAGACGCCCCCTGCCTGTTTAATGAAGCATAACAAGCGCTAAACCGGGTAGCTTTATGTCACGACCCAAACTAACCCTGTAGTGATGGTGCCTATCGTGGAACTAGGCAAGCCGACTCATTTCCAAAACAAACCGATATTTTTATTTCAAAGAAAAATTTCAAGGCTATTTAACATAAAAACTTTCGTAAATGAGTCCAAATCAAAAACAAAAGTGCGGAAAAGAAAAGCCCGACATCAAAGTGTCACTAGTCATGAGCATCTACTACAATTTGTCTAACAATATCGAGACTAACATAGTCTGGAAAAAAGTTAAATACAACTAAAGGAAGATAAGAGGGAGAAGAGCAGTGCTGCGATCGTCAGGCAGCTACCTTGCTATCTCCAAGAAAATCTACAACTGGAATAGTCATCAGCCGCTACCGTGTCCAGATACGCCTGGACCTGCATACAAGGTGCAAGGAGTAACATGAGTGCACCAATTCAGTAAGTAACAATAGTAAATAAAGGCTGAGAAGTAGTGACGAGCAATAATGCAAATAAAGTTCATATTGCAGAAACTCAGTAAAATATGGCACGCTTTTAAAACCATAGTTTAAATTAAATCAGCTTGTAAATCTAGTTCCGATAAAATCATTTTAAAATATCTTTCAACGGTTTTCAAACAAAACTCAATGCAAAGGTGAGCAAAAACGATGAAATCATAAACATCCCCTTGGGCAAACATCACTCATATACAGCCCCTCGGGCAAACCTCACCGTCACTCATGCCTCCCAGTCACTCAGCACTCGGCACTCACACTCAGTAGGTACCTATGCTCACTGGGGATGTGTACAGACTACGGAGGGGCTCCTTCAGCCCAAGCACTATATCAATCCAATCATGGCATAAATCAATGAGGCCCTGGGCCTATATTAAACATGATGCGGCGTGCAGCCCGATCCTATAAATATCCTCACAAATTAGGTTGTCACGACCTAAACCGTTGGGCCGTGATGGGCTCCTGGTACCTTACTCAACCGAGTACCAACGTAATGTATCTTTCATATTACATCATCATATGTCGTGACAAAAGTTGTATAAGAGCAGTTCCTTCCTAGGGAGTCTACAAGTCGCGTCTAGTAGAGTCTTGTTTATGGGTGTATCGTGCACCACACTTATAAGCAGGAGGCTACAGGGCATTTAAGATTTTCACTCTTTCTTCTTACTCTAGATCGTGTGGTAGAGCTCATTTATAAGAATTCACCTTCCAATATTCTATTTTGTTCGTAATAAGATGATGCCTACATCCGGAAAGAAGATTAGAAAGAGAGATAGTTGTGGAAGAGCTGAGTCAGAGGAATCGGATTTTTATATGATGCCTACGATAAGTAAATGAGGTCTTTAGCAGATCATGGGTGTACTGAAAGGTGTCAGCTTCCTGATAAGAAGCCTTAAGGCAAGAATGCTTATCCATCTTTATGGTAAAGGACAATGAGAGATTAAGAAGATAAGTACAAGTTTCAGCAAGTAAAAGGAGCAAGGTGAAAAAAGGGTACGAGGTACCCAGTTAATGAAGGTTAACAACGCTTATAATTGAGGCAAAGGAACATAAGCTTTTTGAGTTATATTCAATTGGTCGCACCCCTTCCAGATATGCCCTATGGGGGTTAACAAAAGTAGTATAAGAAGATATGATGGATGAATTGATTGAGTTAGTTGACATTTCCAAAGGATATTGCAAGTGTGCTAATAGATCTCTTTATGAGACACCTAGATGGTGCACTCTAAAATAGTGCAGCCAGATATGAGTGCTACAAAGACATGCACTATAAGCCTTGAAGGGATAAATATTACCTTATTGTTGCTCGTGTCCCTAGTAAAGCGAGAATGTTAAGCAACTTGAAGAGCCACTGGATGGAACAAAGGAAAGCTAAAAGCGAAACAATATCGTATTGAAGTTTTCACAAGAAAAGGGATATGCAGAAATATTAGTAGAATAATGAGAAGAGGGATAAGAAAGCTTTATAAATAAAGTGTGATACATGGATGAAAATGGTAGAGTGTTATAGAACCTATAGTCAAATGAAGGAAGAGACGAAAGGTGATTGGCCTTAAGACAACAAAAGAGTATAGGCCATAAGGTTATATCCTTATTTCGAAAAATAATGTCGTGACTCCAACGCAACTACTAGAGGGGAGAGTTAATCCCCAGAGTAACGGAAACCAGTATGGACTGGTAAACAAGATAATCTAAATATGAATTAGGGACTGAATGATTGGAAAGTACTCAGCATCATGGGAAGTTTAGATTTTGTTCCGGCGGTAATAGAATGGACCATAGAAGAAGATTCATGATGAATTCAGAGAATGGTCATTAAGGGAGACACTTCCCTAGAGCAAGCAATGTAAGCAAAGTTAAGATTAAGCGATTGTATGTGCCAGTTACACAAAATGTCACCATCACGAGTGAGGAAATTTTGTTATCCTCTACGAAAGGACTACTGCAAGGCAAGTAAGGATCATCAATGATGTGAAAGGATGCCAAAGATGAAAAGGTAAAACATCTATAGGCAGGTCGTCAAAGCTCCAACTCTTAATACACCCATAAAAGGGGGAATATGGAATGATGTGGCAATAAGTCAGAATTAAGTGGTTCTAGTGACTATGGAATAGTAAAGGAAGAATGCGATAAATTAAAGAGGAATGAGATGGCACTTATTCAAATCTTACAGATACGCTACGATTAAAGAATATTGTGCAAGCACGACGTCAAGGAGAGGAAGTAAAGGTTCCTACCCGAGCTATTATTAATAAATAAGGAGGTAGTGTGAGACGTAAGTTTAAACAAAGTAAATAACCCAAGAAAGATTACAAGGAATATTGATGTGAGAATGAGCCAATGAGTAGTTAGTAGTTGGTCAGGAAGATCCCAGTTATGGCTAAACAAGAAGTTACAGACGAATCATCAGATCGTGTAAATAAACATAGTAGAACCCAACATGGAGAATTCAGCCTCGGAGAATATTATTATAATACTTGAGATATATTCAAACAAGAGTCGGGGTAGTTAAAGGCACCGTATGAGTGTTACGGGGATAAAAGAAAGTGCCGCTGGGAAGGCAGTCAAAATATGAATTCAGAAGCAACCATACAAGCACAAGGGCATCGAAGTAAGCAACTATGGATGATTATAGGCAAGTAAGGACATCAAAAAGGTCTGTAATAAGCTCACAACTTTATGAGAGTCAAGGGTTCTCCCTAAATACTACAACGAAAGACTAGTTGTAGAGATAAGAAAGAAGGCTTCAATCTAAGCACAACGACCTAAAGAGGAAATGGTCGTGTAACAACAATCTCACAACAACATTGTAAGCATTCCAAAGGAAAGTGGCACCTACATGGCTAATAAACGGGAAGTAAGAATTAAAATTAATATTCGAGATCATATGGGTTTTATGAAAACTCTGGCAAGTGTGGGCACTAAAATAAACTAAGTATGGATGCAACGAGGGGGCAGAAAGACCAGGAAAAGTAATAGCTTACGTTGAAAGAAAGCTAAGATGGAACGAAAGAATTATTTGATCAATGATCCAGAGTTGGTACATTATAGATACACTCAAGATTTTGGAGCATTATCCAGGCAGCATATTTGTTGACAATCATACAGCCATAGAAGACTCTGGTATAAGTTAAAAGAAAGAATTGAGCTCAGGGCATAGACAAAGGATTAAATTGTTAGAAGATTGTATCATGGATATTCCATAATGCCCATGAAAGGCTAAGGTAATAATTGATACCATGAGCCACAGATCGGAAGATAGCTTAAGCCTACGTAAAGGCTGATCAGAAGGAAGAGGAAACTAAAGAATTACATCACCTAAGTAAATCAGGAGTCTGATTATTGGACCTAGAAAAATTATAGAAGTTGTGCTTGAGAACATGACAGAATCACTCTTAATATCAGATGTTCAAGAGAAATAACACAACAATCATAATCTATAATGGCTCTACAAGGAAGCCAATTAAAAGAAGTACCATCCTCATAAGAAGTCAGTACAAAGCTCCCATCAGAATGTGTATGTACCAGAGGTGCGAGTACTATAATAGAGCTTCAAGTTATGGATGTGAATTACACCTAGGTGGAAGGGAGGTCAGAAAAGAGATAAAAGATACGATACGAGATTTTAAGGTAAGTAAGGTAAAGGTGAACAACGTACGAGATACCTAAAGGTAGAAGATCGTGAATAGTCCATACTTGGGATAGAAGGCTATAAGCACGGGGATCCAATAACTGGGAATGATAGTGGCATCGTCAGCGGCATGTCTTCCAACCTATGGTTTCTAAGTACTGAGAGATCTAGTTAAGAGAATAGAGAAGAGTTGACGATGTGATGTATCACTTGACATTCCACAATAACATAAGGAAATCTATGGTGCAAGCAAGTTTAAGGAAAGTTGCGAGTATTATAAATGGATATTTACACGTCTCAACCTAAAGTATGGTAGAGCGACAAAGTTTTAAGAAAACATGAGTTAGAATGAGGGAAGGCAAGTGAAAAGGCGACGAGAAGGGATAAGTCCTCAGGATTAAGTCCATGAAAACAAGAGATATAATGTTTCTCTAAGTTATTGAAAGTTCAGTATAGCCTGAATAAACTCAAAGGAATCTAAGATTAATAGCATTCAGAAAGAATGAAATGTTGACCTAGTAATAAAATGAGGGGATAATTGTGACATATAAAGGATGACGTTTGCGCCTTCGTTTGATTAATGATTTGGAAAGAAAAGAAGATAAAATAGAAGAAGAAAAGGAGAAAAATATTTCGCTGGTGGCACAAAATCAAGATACCCCCATAAGGCAAATCATATTGAGACACTATGAAATATGATTATGGAAATCACTTCAAATATTCCTCAATACAACATAAGCCCTAGCGGTAATGTATTACGTAAAAAAGTTTCAAGTCTTGAAGTAAAGGATTATAGATCAACATTGAGGCAAATCAACAATGGTTAGATATAAGTTAAAAAGTATGACATGAGGCTTGGCCATGATTCTTAAGACGAATGGTAATGAAGGGGCATTGAAGGACTGAGATTTATACCGAAAGGGTAGGCAACAAAAGTAACTGGGAACTTGGTAAGCATACCTCAGTAAAGGTAGATTGAAGTAAAGATTATGGTATAGTATAACCCATATAAATGCAGTAAAGTCATGTGAATGGGTAACCAGATCTATGAAATAAGATATGGTCATATTCGCAAGTTCTACAAAGTATCGAGCAAAGGACTTCAGTATACCTATAGAGGCCCAGAGAGGTATCCTATTAAGTCTTGTATATACAAAGTAAGGCCTAGAGATTAACTAAAAGATAAAGGGAAAAAGGAAAGATGAATCGCATATTGACTAAAAGATAAAGGAAAAAGGAAAGATGAATTGCATAAGTGCACTTACAAATCCAGGGTCATATAGGTTGCATGACAAGACGTAACAACAGTTGCAAGATTAGGAAGATTTCGACCACATGTCATGATATGAGCAAAAAGACTAAAGGAGGGAATACCCTAGACTTTGGATTTATTCACAGAGCAACTGCTTAAATGGCAAGAATAATATTAAGGTATTCACAAGAGCTATAAGTTATGAAAATGTTAAAAGCATCAGTCAACATTCGAGGACGAATGTTCCAAAGGGGGGAATGATGTTACGCCCCATAATATTATATTGATATTACGTTCGGCAGTAATATATTACGACAATATTATGCTCTGCAGTAATATATTATGATGATGTTACCCTCTGCAGTAATATATTACAATGGTGTTACGTCCTGCGGTAATATATTACGATTGATGTTGTGTCCTGCAGTATTAAGTTACGACAGTGTTGTACCCAGCAGTATTACATTACGGTGATGTTATGCTTCGCAGTAATAAGCTACTACGATGTTGCACCCTACAGTAGTGTACGTTGAATTTGTCGTAAGGTAATTGACATCAGTCCAAGGAAAAGATTATTTGGGGATTATAAGGATTATAAGTGATGAGTAAATTCGTGAAGGTAAGAGGGTAAGTAATATCAAAGAAAACGAATTTTGTCAAACTTTGACATGTTTGGGTAAAATACGGCCCGAGCTAAAATACCGGGTATTTATGGACTAGTACCATACAAGGTACTACATGGCCATGATAGTAAGGTGTATAAGGTATGTGGACAGTGAATAATATTTTAAGTAATTTATGGTAATTTTTAAATTATACGGGTAATAGATTAATTATCAAGTAACGAAAAATTACCCGGTTAACTAATAAGTGGATAAAATAATAATTCTCACCCCCAAAAGCTACGTGGCAGCTAGCAACCTTACAAGGATATGACTAAGGTCATTCCTTGATTATATGTCACAAGACTAAATATACTTTCCAATTCCAAGGATTTCAATTCTTGGAAACTTTAATATTCCATTCAAGGATTCATAACTTCATCATTTTAATTCATGAACGTGAGCAACACTTCTACTTATCATTCTCAAAAGAACACTCCAAAAATCAGAATTTATATGTTAAAACGTGGTTAAGCCTGTAGCAACGTAAATCTTTAATATTGCAATCTTCTTCAAGAATATTATACGGAGTTGTTTCTATTCCAGGTATGTTAAGGCTATCCCTTCTTCCCTTTAGCATGATCCATACGATACGAAAGAAACGTGCAAATGCACAAATTCCATAAATGACTCTATTCATAGAAGTATTAGAGATATCTATGTTCTAGAATTTCCATGTGTCATAATATATTATCTTCTGCTTGTGGGTCTCAGAATAATATGCAGTTGGAAAAATTTATCCAGAAGGAATATTGAGATTATTACGTATTTTTCATGCATTTCATACATGTGCATTGACCCATGACCAGATGGCGTTATATATGCGTATATATGTAAATATATGTATATAGGATATGGGAAAAGGTTACGGCGTTATATACGCACCACCACCTTATCAGCTGGTATATACCAAAATAACATATTATATATCATTTTGGTATATATATTTAATTCAATAGTGTGTAATTTATTTCACAGTATATGATATAATTTAATAATACTGTTAAATTTTGTATTTTTAATTTTTTTTAAAAATTCAGTGGGTTCTTTTTTAGTTTTCTAACAAAGTTCTCGATATGATATACCCGGTAAATATATGATATATAGCATATGGGTATCATACTATACTTCAATAACATACTTCAACTGATACTAATATATTATTTTTGGTATATTATATACCAAAGTAAGTTATTTTCTAATAATTAATATACAAAAAATACAATAAATAAAAAGAACAAAAATAAATGGAATGAGATTATGAAAAGAAAGGGGGAAAAAGAAAAAAAGGAGTTAAATGAAATTGGAAGAGGAACAAGAAATAAAGAAAATAAACAAAAGAAAAAAAATAAAAATAAAGAAGGAGCCGAAATTGAGTGTGAAATTAAATTATGGTAAAAATCATAATAATATTATTATTTGGGAAAAAAATAAATGAACGGAAAAGAAGAAGAAAAAATAAGAAGAAAACGAGAAAAAAGAAAAGGAGAAAAGAAAGAAAAGAAAAGAAGCAGAGAAATAAAAAAGAAAAGCAGAAAAAAGAGAAAATTGCCCACAAAAGTTGACATGGATAGAAAAGATAATTAGTTTGATGGGTAAAAATAAATGGGTAGGAAAGGTAAATAGTTTTATTTTTATGGGTAATTATGTCGTTCACCCTTTTTAAAATGGTGGGCGGGGTCTTGCGGGTCGTGGCCCACATAGGGCTGGGCCGACCATTTTAAGTCCCATCAAAATAGTGGGCCAGTCCGACCCATCCCGTCAAATGCCAAAGCCCGTGTGGGCTGGACTAGGCTAGGCTGGGCTGAGCCAGCCCATATTGATAGCTCGACCCAAAATTAGAGCGGATTTTAAGAATCCTTTATATTCATTCTACTCTATTATGATTCACATCATTCTGCTACTCCAAAATAATTTATATTGAAAGAAGAATTAGATATTTTCTAAAACTAACGATTTTGTAAATCTCAAAAGTTAATGATTCCTAGTAAACTTAAATATAATGTAAGTGTAACAACAACAATTATGTTTCGACCCCAACTTGCTCGCACCTCTAAGTCGATTCAAATCATATAGATTTAAGAAATTGAAAGTCTTTCGAGGTAACATATTTATATGTGATATTTGGCCTACTTTGTCCTCCTGTAGCACATTGAATCATCAAAGTGTTGCACTACCAAATGGTACATGCATTTGGAGGTTTATGTTGGACGTGGCTAAAACATCTCGGACAGGGGCGTATCTAGGTTTTAGAATATGGGTTTACGTGAATTTATACTGGTCTCCCTAAACCATATATAATAATGATATATTTTTTTTCAAAATTATTTGAATATATGAGCGTTCACTCATTCTTAAAGACTCCGATGGTGCAATATTATTGGGTGCCTCTCTACGAGTAAAATTAGTGGTTCAAATCCCACTTCGGATGGTCTTATTTTTTGCACGAAGTACAGATATATACGTAAAAATCACTAAAATTTAAAAAAGATATAATTTGGAACCTATTATTTTAAAATTGTAGTAGGTTCATGGTAAGAGACTAAAGTTAAACACGTCAAATGTGAATTCTAGGTCAACCTTGTCACAATAATTCATACATCCTCTTGAAATCCTGGATCCGTCTCTGACTTTCTCCGACATCCTCTCTTGTTTTGTCATCCATGCATGGTACTTGTCATATGTGAACACTTTTATTTGTAAATTTTTTTATAACTGCACATCTACCGGATCATAGAGAACTAATATTTACTCCCATATAATATTGACAATCGGTATATAGAATTACCTTTCACATTATTGCTTACCTAATTCTACATTCATTCTAACAAGTGGAAGCAATAGGGGTTCAATAGTACTCTTACGATAAGTATTTACCTTTGTATTATAGTATGATTAGACCCTTTCACATTATTGCTTAACTAATTCTACATTTATTCTTAAAAGCGGAAACAACGGGGTGCTCAATACTCTTATGATAAGTGTTAACCTTTGTATTTGTGTGATTACACATAGTCCTTTTTATTTTGAACTTGAAGATCCTCTTATCCGCGAATTTAATATCTTACCTAAGGATGAAGAAGATTTTTGGAATCTCACGTCCAAAAATAAAATGATGGTGATACCAATACAAAGTTCTTTCATTTATCTACTATCCAGGGGCGACTCTAAAGGCTTGGGCAGTGAGGGGGTCGTCTTAGGCCCCAAAATTTGAAATCCCCAAAATTTGTTTTAAATACTTATTATTATAATCTATATATTATATATTGTATAATTTATATAAATAATTAGTATATATAAAAAATCTTCTTTTCAGAGGCTTTTTATCTTTTTCATTTTTGGGTCATCTGGGATTTAGTTTTCTTGAAGAAAGATTGAATCTTTCCTATTTTTGTCATATGGGACTAAGTTTTCCTTAGGGTTGTAAAAGACCAGAATCCTCTACGAAAGTTGGCTTCACATTCAAAGATATCCATTCCTCTAACTGACCAATATTGAGATATTGATTTTCACTATTTCGTGTTTCATCAAGAAGACCCACAGCGCAACAATTTCTCTATCAATTCCAATGGAAATCTTGAAATAGAGGAATATTTTTTTGGGTATTTTAGACTGCTTTTGATTAATAAACTACAGCATTCAGCGGATTTGGAAGTGTGTCCGGACATCCCCGACTGTGATCCAGGTTCCATCTTTCTTGAATTGTATTTGCGCACATCTCTTTACTGTTGCCTTCCCGGCAATTTTGATTGGATTGATTGCTTTTTCTATCTTTTCTACTAGTGTTTTAAGTTTAAGGTTTCATCGATTCATTTTAATTTTATGTTTGCATAGGGGTAGTTTCGTAGATGTGGTAGATTCATTGTTCTAGGGCCTGCTCGCCTTTCTGTTCTCGTAGTCGCTCCTTTGAGCTGTTTTTAGCTATCGGGTTCGTATCTTGTAGTCTTTCGTTCCTATTTTTGGCTCTTAGTGGTAGTGTTTACCAAATACCTTTTGCTTATAGTGGCGGTAGTGAACGATGTGAGAGTAAGGTCATGTCCTCGGGTGGGGCTGGGGTTAGGGTCCAGGGTGGGAAGGGGGGTAAGAAAGCCTCTAAGATGAGAATTGGGTCTTGGAACATTGGGACGTTGACGGGAAAGTCTATAGAGTTAGGTAAGATTATTCAAAAGAGGAAGATCAATATAGTGTGTGTTCAGGAGACTAGATGGAAGGGTACTAGGGCACAAAATGCAGATAGGTTTAAACTATGGTACTCAGAGAGCGTTAGGGGTAAGAATGGGATAGGTATATTTAGTAGACAGGGACCTCAGGGAGCTCGTGGTTGAGGTTAGGAGGGTAAATGATAGGTTGATGAGTATTAAGCTGATAGTGGGTGGGTTTACTATAAACGTGATTAGTGCATACGCTCCTCAGTAGGTTTGGACCAGGAGGTCAAGAAGCAATTCTGGGAAGATTTGGACGAGATGGTGCGTAGTACCCCGCACACAGAGAATTTGTTCATTGGCGGAGATTTCAATGGTCATATTGGGGATAGTGCTAGGGGTTATGATAATGTGCATGGCGGATACGGTTTTGGGGATAGGAATGAGGGAGGTAATTCTGTCACGACCCCAACCCCAGTCATGATGGCGCCCAACACACTGCTAGGCAAGCCCGACCATTCAACAACGTTATCCCAAATTCTTATTCAGATTATAGATAAATATCACAGAGAATTTACTAAGTCATTACATTCAAGTGTATAATTAATAATAAAATCTGCGAAAGTTCAATTAAAATACCACACCATAGCCCAATAGAATCCGGTGTCACGAATATGAGCCTCTAATACAGAATATCCACCTATTACAAGTCTGTCTAGGAAAAATACGGAATAAAAGATAGAGATAGATGGGAGAGATCAAGGCTGCGAATGCCATGCAGCTACCTCGATACTCCCGGATACTACTGCTCAGCTAAACAAATCCTCACTCAGCCTGTAGTGTACCTGGATCTGCACACAAGGTGCAGGGAGTAATGTGAGTACTCCGACCCAGTGAGTAATAAACATAAATAAAGGCTGAGAATAAGAAATCATGGAAAAATACAAAGTAAACTATAACTGGCAGTTTAGAACAACAAATAGTGAAGCAACAAGCCAATTAAGTCAGAGTACCAAATACTGAGACAGGTATAACAGATAAAAACAAATGCATGAGTGCAATGCAATGCATATGATGGTACACTCTAGTACCCAATGCGGTGTGCAGCCCGAGCCATCCACTTATTTATCGTCGACGGCGCTCACTGGGGGTGTGTGCAGACTCCGGAGGGGCTCCTACAGCCCAAGCGCAATATCAAACCATCTCGTGGCATCAAATCTAGGCCCTCGGCCTCATATCAATCTCAGTATAATCACCCAGGCTCTCGGCCTCAATATCAATGTAATCAACCAGGCTCTCGGCCTCAATATCAATGTAATCAACTAGGCTCTCGGCCTCAATATCAATATAACACTGCTGCGGTGCGCATCCCGATCCATGCTCAGTCCAAAAATCATCATAAGCCACTTGGACATTTGTAAAACAGTAGTTCTCAGCCCAAAATATCATTTAGAAATATCATTTAAGTTTTCAAATCTTAGAAAAATGGCTGAGTTTGCAAAATAGTATTTAAAACCTTGGACTGAGGTCAAATGATATGCAAAATATGCGAAAGCAGTGATATCAATCCCTGAAGGATTCAAATAATTGGCAACAAGCCCAAAGTAACAATTAAATCCAAGTAAGGATGATTCTCAATTTAGTTCAAGTAGAAAATACGGTAAAAATATCTCTCGGGACGGACCAAGTCACAATCCCCAATGGTGCTCTACCCCACGCCCGTTATCCGGCGTGCAAGTCACCTCAATATAGCGTTACAATGTGAAATTCCGCTGTTTCAAACCCTTAGGACATCATTTACATCAATTACTCACCTCGATCCGGTCCAAAATCTAGCCCGCGATGCCTCGCCCGCACGAATCGACCTCTGGATGCTCCATATCTAGCCACAATCAGTACATAATCATTAAAATATGCTAAGGGAGCGAAGCCCACTCGAAAATATCCAATTTAACATCAAAATCCCGAAATTGCTCAAACCCGGCCCCGGGCCCACGCTTCGAAATTCGACGAAACTCACAAAATCCGACAACCCATTCAACCACGAGTCCAACCATACCAAAATTACTAAATTCCGATAACAATTCGGCCTCTAAATCTAGAATTTTTGTTTTTGAAAAGTTTATAAATTTTCTCCAATTTCTTCCATTTGATTCACTAATTCTTGATGAAAATAACCATGAAATCATTAAATATAATCACTTTTGGATATTGAACACTTACCCCAATCCATATGGTGAAAATCACTTCGAAAATCGCTTCAATCCGAGCTCCATAGCTCCAAAAATGAGAAAACTCTCGGACTGCCCGAATCATACACTGTCCAGAAATTTTCACGGTTACTGTTCATGGGTACTGTTCACGGTACTGTTCACGGTACTGTTCATGGGTACTGTACACGGATAATGTTCATGTTATTGTACATGGTACTGTACACGGATACTTTTCACGCAGGTGCGGTTACTGTTCACACGTGCGAAAAATGCAGAAAATTGCAGCAGCTTTTCGTTTTACTAAAAAGGCTCTAGCTCCATCATACGAACTCGGAATTTGATGATTCTTATTCCTATGAGTAACAAATAATAATATGAACATAGCCCTTCAGTCGAAACTCAATTCGGAGCTCATTTTCTCAGTTCAATACCCATTTCGCTCGTTAAACAATTAACTCATGTTTCGTATCAAAAACCCAACCGCGACTTGATGAAATTAGACCAAACTTTCCAGATCACTCCTATAATTCATTATTTAAATTCTAGAAATCTCGAAATAAAATTTCGATCTCTAGAACTAAAAATGGACATTTGGATCATTACATGCTTATGCTCAAACGGCAAAAATCTTCCAAAAACTCTTCCAAAACTTATCCGAGCCTCATGGGACCCCGACCATACATGTCAACATAATTCATAACATTATTCAAACCTCTTCCAATCATCAAAACACCTCAAACAACATCAAATTATCCAAAACTCATCGAATTCAAGCCTAATTTTCTAAAAACTTCCGAAATACACTTTCGATCAAAAACCCGACCAAACCACGTCCGAATGACCTGAAATTTTTCACACATATCTCAAATCACCTAACGAAGCTACAGCAACTCTCGGAATTCCATTCTGACTCTCGGATCAAAATCTCACCTATCAATCGGAATTCGCCAAAATACTAACTTCGCCAATTCAAACCTAATTCTACACCGGACCTCCAAAATTACTTCCGATCACACTCCTAAGTCACAAATCATCCCCCAAATCTACCGAATCATCGGAATTCACATCCGAGCCCTCTAACTCATAAGTCAACGTCCGATTGACTTTTCCAAAACAAACCTTTCTTAAAGAGACTAAGCGTCTCATTTCCTACTAAAACCAATCCAAATCAACTCGTTCACACCCAACACTGATAATGAAGCATAAAGAAATAGGAAATGGGGGAAACGGGGCGGTAACTCACGAGACGATGGGTCGGGTCGTCACAATTTCACTTTTGGATTTTTCTAGAGCTTTTGATTTGGTTATAGCTAACTCGAGTTTTCCGAAGAGGGGAAGAGCACCTGGTCACTTTCCGAAATTCAATGGGCAAGACTTAGATTGATTATCTTCTCTGTAGGAAATGCGATAAAGGTCTGTGCACTGACTGCAAGGTCATCCCAAGTGAGCACCTCACGACTCTACATAGGCTCCTAGTTATGGACCTGGAGATCAAGAGGAGTAGGAGGAAGAGGACAGGGTGCAAGAAACCTATGATCAAGTGGGTTAATTTGACCAAGGACAAAGCTCAGGAGTTAGGGGAGAAGTTGTTGGCTATGAGGGCCTGGATGAGTATGGGGGGCGCGTCTAATATGTGGTTCAAGACTGCGGATTGCATTAGGGTAGCTACTAGAGAGGTCTTAGGGGTCACAAAGGGCTCTCCTGGGAGTCATAAAGGGGACTGGTGGTGGAATGGAGAGGTTCAAGATAAAGTGAAAGCTAAGAAAGTTGCTTATTTGAAGCTAGTAGAGAGTACAAATGTGGAGGAAAAAAAGACTTATTGGGAGTGTTACAAAAAGGCAAAGAAAGAGGCAAAGTTAGCAGTTACGACGGCTAAGAACGCGACATTTGCTCATTTGTACGAGGAGCTCGAGGGCAAAGGAAGGGACAAGAGATTGTACCGGTTGGCCAAGGTGAGAGAGAGGATGGAAAAGTGTTGAATGAGGATAGGGATAGACACATTGTGCTGGGTGAGTTGGATCACTCCAAGAGTCGGCGGAATTTTGGGTACTCTAGGCGGATTATGGTAGAGGATGTAGAAGGGGCGATGCGTAAGATGTGCAGGGGCAGTGCGACGGGGCCAGAAGAAATCCCGATGGAATTCTAAAAAAGCGCGGGGCGGGAAGGTTTGGAGTGGCTCATAGGGCTGTTTAATATTAGTTGTAAGACAAAGAAGATGCCCGAAGAATGGAGGTGGAGTATGATGGTTCCGTTTTACAAGAACAAGGGTGATATCCAAATTTGCAACAATTATAGGGGTATCAAGTTATTGAGTCACACTATAAAGGTTTGGGAGAGGGTGGTGGAGGCCAGGGTGAGGAGGTGCATGTCTATATCCGAGAATCAGTTTGGATTCATGCTGGGGCGTTCGACTACGGAACCGATTCATTTGGTAAGGAGATTAGTGGAGCAATACAGGGAGAGGAAGAAGGATTTGCATATGATGTTTATTGACCTTGAGAAGGCAGACGATAAAGTTCCGAGGGAGGTCTTGTGGAGGTGTTTGGAGGTTAGCGGCGTTCCGGTAGCGTACATTAGGGTGATTAAGGATATGTATGATGATGCTAAGACTCGGGTGAGGACTGTGGGTGGTTACTCAGAGCATTTCCCTGTGGTGATGGGGTTGCACCAGGGATCAGTTCTTAGCCCATGTTTATTTGCCTTGGCGATGGATGTACTGTCGCGTCACATCCAATGGGAGGTGCCTTGGTGCATGCTATTTTCCGATGATATATTGTTGATTGACGAGACACGTAGCGGAGTTAACACGAGGTTGGAGGTTTGGAGATAGACCTTGGAGTCAAAAGGCTTCAAACTGAGTAGAACAAAGACAAAATACTTGGAGTGCAAATTCAGTGACGGTACCTATGATGCAGACATAGAGTTTAAGATTGATGCTCAAGTTATCCCCAAAAGAGCGAGTTTTAAGTATCTCGGGTCTATTATCCAGGGTAATGGAGAGCTTGACGAAGATGTCTCACATTGCATCGGAGCGGGATGGATGAAGTGGAGGCTCTCTTCCGATGTTTTATGTGATAGGAATGTGCCGCTAAGACTTAAGGTTAAGTTTTATCGAGTGGTGGTTCGACCGGCTATGTTGTATGGGGCTGAGTGTTGGCCAGTCAAGAATTCCCACGTGCAGAAGATGAGAGTAGCAGAGATGAGGATGTGTGGGTATACCAGGAGAAATAGGATTAAGAATGATGCTATCCGGGACAGAGTGGGAGTAACCTCCGTGGAGGACAAGATGCGGGAGTCGAGGCTGAGATGGTTCGGACATATTAAGAGAAGAAACATTGATGCTCCTGTCAGGAGGTGTGAGAGGTTGGCCATGGAGAGTTTTAGAAGAGGTCGAGGTAGGCCTAAGAAGTACTGGGAGAGGTGATTAGGCAGGACATGGTGCTGCTTCAGCTCACTGAGGACATGACCCTGGATAGGAGGGTGTGGAGGTCGAGGATTAAGGTAGAAGGTTAGTAGGTAGTTTATAGTTGTTCACAAATAGTATTAATAGCATGCATGTCCCTTCATATTCTTAGATTTTTATTATGTTATGTGGTTTTGTTCGCCTCAAGTATTATATTCTCTGTTGCTATTATTTGGTACTACTTATCCTTTATCTCTCCCTTTTCTTTTCTTTTCCATCTTTCTTCCTTCCTTGCTTTCCTCTTCTTCTTCTTGCCCTTACTAAGCCGAGGGTCTATTGAAAACATGCTTTCTACCTCCATTAGGTAGGGGTAAGGTATGCATATAGACTACCATCCCCAGACCCCACCTGTTGGGATCAAACTGGGTTTGTTGTTGTTGTTGTTGTAATTAGTATAAGAAAGTGTTACGGTATATTTTTTTATTATATGATTGAAGTTATTTTATATCAATAAGTTCACAAATTATGATAAATTTCTTTACTGATTAGTTAGTATAATTTCTTCAATTTTCAATTTTAATTTTATCCTTTTTATATAGGGATTAAGTTATATATCGACAACATAACAAATTTCTTTTACAATGTTATCTCAAACTACATGAACGTAAAAGCATTCATGCACCTATTTTCTTTTAGTGTAATTAGATATATTATATTAGGTTATTTATAATTTATTTTAGATATTCACCAATAAGTACTACTTAATAGAATGAACTACAATTATCGTTAAATTGATCAAAAGGATTAAATATTTTTGACACCGTTAATGCTCAAAACATAAGCTTTTACATTATGTACGTTGATTTCTTTTTCTTGTTTGTGATGATAGCCAAATCAAAATTTGTGGACCTCAACATCTGATAGTCCAACACTTATTGTGTTTTTCTTCCTTTATTTTGAAATTCGCTTATTTTTGTCTTAAATGATTAATTTATTGTTTAGAAAGTAAATTTTGTTAATAGTGTAAATATTATATACAATAAATTAAATGGCCTCTAAATATGGTTTCGTCTTAGGTCACGAGATCCATTGAGCTGCCTCTGCTACTACCCAAATGCGCAGTCACAATATTATTCTTAGCCTTTCACAAACTGTAACGACCCGACCGGTTATTTTGAGCATTTGCACTTTGCTCGGTAGTTTATGGGCATGAGTAGCTTCATATGATGTATTATGACTTATGTGAATCGTCGATTTTGGTTTTCAGATTATTTAGAGTCGATTCGGAAGAATGAATTTCATGGTTTAAGCTTTAAGTTGGAAGAGTTGATCAAGTTTGGATTTTTAGCATTTGATCTCGGATTGGAGTTTTGATGGTTTTGTTAGGTATAGATGGTGATTTTAGACTCAGGTGTATGCCTGAATTTGCATTTAGATGTTCCTAGAAGAATTCGGCACTAATTGGCGAAAATCGAAAATTTGAAGGTTTAGAAAATTCATAAGTTTGACCCAGAGTTGACTTTGATGATATCGGGTTTGAATTATGGTTTCGGGAATTGGAATAGCTTCATTATGTCATTTGGGACTTGTGTGCAAATTTTGGATTCAATCCGGGTTGGTTCGCTATTTTTCGGCACGTGTTATCGAAGTTGAAAGTTTAAAGTTCATCAAGTTCGATTCATCGTTTTGATGTTGTTAGGTGTGATTTTAGACCTCGAGTAGGTACGTGTTATGTTATGGGACTTGTTGGTATATTTGGACGGGGTCCTAAGGGGCTCAGGTGAGTTTCGGACGAGGTTTGGAGCATTTTGGAAATTTTGGCTAAGGCTGGTTTGGCAGCGGTTCTGGTGTAACCGCACTTGCAGAGCCATGGGCGCAGGTGCGGAGCCACAAAAGCGGTAGTGTCATTGCGGATGCGAGGTTAGAGCTGGGTGGGAAATACCGCAAAAGCGGATTTTTGTAGCGCACCTGCGTGTGCGCAGATGCGAAATTTGAGCGCAGGAGCGGACATTTTTCCACAGGTGGGAGGTCCATTTCTTCAGTGCCTCTCCGCAGAAGTGGAACGTTTGTCGCAAAAGTGACGTCGTAGAAGCGGCTAAGTGTGTTGCAGATGTGACAATGCCTAGGCAGAAGTATAAAGTACTCTATTTTGGGGGTTTCGGCATTTTTGCATTTTTGGAGCTATGGAGCTCGAATTGGGGGGATTTTTGGAGCAATTTTCATCACAAGGATTAGGTTGAGTATTCCATTCTTGGTTTTGATCTTATTTCATGAATCTATCTTCATTTTTGGCAATTGGATGATGATTTTTAAAGAGGAAATTTGGAGTTCTAGCGTAAAATTTCATAAAGTGAATTTTTTGAGTTTTGATCATCGGTTCGGAGTCGGATTTGAGTGAAAATAGTATGGTCGGACACGTAATGGAATGGGTTGTCGAATTTTGTATGTTTCATCGGGTTCCGAGGTGCGAGCCTGGGTTTTGACTTTTTGGCCGATTTTGGGCTTTTGATTAAAGATTCGATCTTCATCGATTGGGTTTGTTTCATTTGGTATTATTTGATGTACTTGAGTTGCTTCTGGCTAGTTTTGAGCCGTTTTGATGTCGGTACGCACGTGATGGCATTTTAGAGCATCGCTTGGCTTGCTCGGTATGGGAATATGCTTGCTCGAGGTAAGTAACACTTCTAAACTTGGTGTTGAGTGTATGAAACCCCGAATTACGTGTTATGTGTTTGGTGTTAAGGTGACCCACGTGCTAGGTGACGGTCGTGTGGGCATGCACCGTGTAATTTACGACTCTGTTATTTTCGTGGTACTTTGTAGTTACCTGATCTTATCTGTAACCATAAAATCTCTACGTACTAAAGTAATTGAGCTGCCATTGCATATCATATCTCAGACTCTGTTGTTATTTACTGATATATCATATCATCATTTTTGGACTATTGTCATGACATTGTGAGCTCATGAGAGAGAGACTGGAGAGATTGATGACTGAGGGAGGCCGATGGCCTGATTGTGAGGATACTTTTGGGATTGGGCTGCACGCCGCAATAGGCCGTGTTGGCTTTATATATATTATACTATTGCACGTGAATGTCCGTGAGGATCCAGGTATAGATACCATAGCACGTGAGTTATCCGCGTAGTACGTGAGTTGTCCGTGCAGATCTGGGTATTGATATCATAACGCGTGAGTTGTCCGCGTAGCACGTGAGTTGTCTGTGCGGATCCAGGCATTGATACCATAGCACGTGAGTTGTCCGCGTAGCACGTGAGTTGACCGTGCGGACCCAGGGATTGATATTATGGCACGTGAGTTGTCCGTGCAACACGTGAGTTGTCCGTGCTTATTGAGCTTGGGCTGTAGGAGCCCCTCATGAGTCTGTACACACCCCCAGTGAGCGCAGTCGACTATCAATAGGGATCCGGCTGCACGCCGCAGCAAGTATTATATAGCGTTGAGTGATTGAGTGTGCTGAACATAGTGAGAGAGAATGCGAGATAGTGAGATTGACTACTCTGAGAGTGTGAGTACATGAGTACAATATCTGAGATACGTTGCATTTGACATGCGTACCTGAGATACATGCTTAGAGATGCATTTCCTTCTATTATCCGATTTTGGTGACAATCATGATTTTACCTGTATCTGGACATGTAGGCATAGAGATGTACTTTCCTTACGCTATCTGAAAATGAAACATCCTATTTATTGTTGAAAGGATTTTTGGGAAAATCACAATTTTCAAGCTTACTCATATTTTCTTGGCAATTTCAGTAAAAGATTTGGATTTTCGCTGAGATACTTGAAAAGCATGCCATTTTTCTAGAACTGTGAACGAGTTGAGCATTCTATTTCTGAGATACTTTTTTTATTACTTGCACTATGTTATTATGAACTATTGTTGGCTATTGGTGTCGGACCCGACCTTTGTTCTAGATCGTCACTACTTTTAACCTAAGGTTAGGTTGTTACTTATTGAATATATGGGGTCGGTTGTACTCATACTACACTTTTGCACCTTGTGTGCAGATGTTGGATGTTGTTGTTATTGCGTATGGCACAGATGATGTATTTTTATTTCACACCAGCATTGTAAATTCTAATCTTAGAAGCTCATGATTTGTACTACCAGTCCTTGGGAAAATTCTTGTATAAAATAGTTGTATTATTATTATTTCTTCTCTTAATAAGTCTTATTAAATTGGATAGTTGTAAATTGGCTTACCTAGCAGGTTGGTTAGGTGCCATCATGACTAGTTGGATTTTAGATCGTGACAAGTTGGTATTAGAGTTCTAGGTTCATAGGTTCTATATGTCATGAGCAAGTGTCTAGTAGAGTCTTGCGGATCAGTATGATAACGACCATACCTATCTTCGAGAGGCTACAGGTCATTTAGGATAGATTTCCCATCTTTTTTTCCTTATCGTGCGACATTGATTCAGCTTGAAGCGTAACTATTTGAATTCCTTCCATGCATTCATATGCACACATGAGTGCTCGGTATCAGTTGTGCATCAACGACTTGTGATTCCTTGGATAGGGTGAAAGATGTGATTTCTGTGTGTTGATGATGGGCCAGTCTGGAGGACTTGAGGCCGGGTTTTGACTGTAGCTCGACCACGGGGATTTCGGTTGTGTGACCACATGTTTTTGGACTTATAAGTATCGTACTGTCCCTATTAGTGGAATTTGTGGCTCGATGACTGATTGGATGACTATATGATGAGTGTGATGAGACTGCGGGATGTGTTCAGATGGTTCGAAGGTGTTGAGAAGAGTTTGCTTGAGATGTAAAAGGACCATTGGGTGTTTGATTTTTGTCTTTATTTGACGTGTAGTCTCCAGTTATTAGTGTACTGGAGGATCTTTCATGTTGTTTAATTGTGAAACGAATTAGGTCCTCATGCCTTGTTGGCGAGTTCAGACTTAGGAAGATTAAGTGATTGTGCAGTAGTTGTGGTTGTGAAAGGGCATAAAGAGATGTCAGTTTGAGGCTAAGTATGTGGATTATAACCTACGAGATAATTTGCGGATGTGTGATTTTTATGATGTTGTGCGGGGGCTTTCTTTTCTACCAGTGGGTTATACTTGTGCGATTTGAGTTTGGATCAGTTGTAATAGTTGATCCTGACCATCGCGAGGATGAATGTGAGCTTAGCAAATGATTTGAGGTATTATATGGTTTGTGTTACATGAACATATGAAGGATTTAGTTGAATTTTAGTGCGGGATTATGGCAGTAATAGAGTATGGGTATTATGAGTTATCGACTATTTTGTTCTATGGCTTTGAGCCAAGTGGGGGAGTCTGCTATTGACGATTTGATTGCGTGGTTAGGTGTTGTACTGGTTTCAGATTAAGGCATACTAGTGAATCAGTTATGACTTGCAATAGAAGAGATCGAGGATGACTCGAGTAAGGCAATTTCTAGATACGGGTTGTATTACCTTCTATGGGTATATGGAAATTATGGAATGATTGAGTGGTTATTCGTGAAGGATGTAGTGGGCATGGAGTAGGAATTTGCTTGGCTGTGTTATGGAGGGGTTACTTCTTTGGGTGTTGTCGTGCTAATGGGGCACAAGTCATTCGGCCCTTTTGGGCGGTGCGATTGAGATTTGAGTAGAGTGGATGACTCTCGAGAATGGTTCTAATGGATTCAAGATTTATATGTAGCAATTGAGAATTTTGCGGATTTGCGTATAGCCAGAAACTAAGATTTACATTGGATGGTGTTGAAACTCGCGGTATTTCTATATCATTATGGATTGTACATTTCAATACTAGGGAGGTAAAGGAAACAGTTTTGGGTGCACATAAGGTATCTTCAGAGCGGGTGCTTCGATTGTGGTACTTTGGGGTGCTAAGAGGGAGTACGACGGCTTATGCGCCTTTAGGTGGTGTGGTTCTATGCTAGGGTTTGTGGGGTGAGTTTTGGTTAAGGATCATGGTGTTCTAGTAAGGAGAAGTATCAACTTGAATGCAATTCGAAAGGAATTTGAAGGAATAGGACCACTTGGTAGTAGGTTGGATCAGTACAGTAATGGACATGATCGGTTCTTTAGGTACTTTTGATGTGGTGAGTCCCTACAGGTGTTTGTGGCAACACTCTTGGATATGGCACTGGCGTGGCTTAGTTGAGTTAGAGAGATTCAGTTCTGATGGTTTGCTTATATGCAAATAGGTTTCGGAGTGTTCTCGATGATCTCTACCATGGTTTGAGATGGATATTTCCTACCAGCATGAGGAGCATGTTGAGTATAGTGATTTTCTACTGGATAAGATCAAAAGGAAAGTTTCTGACCGATTGAGTACGTATTCTGCTGCTGACTCGGAGTGGATTATGAGATTCTCGTACTTTTTATATGATTTCATAATAGATGAGGTGTGCTTTGAGATTATGATCTGCATGTGCAAGTATACGATTCAGTTCCAAAAGGGAGATCATGAGTTTATGCAGCACAAGCAATTTCAGATATTTGGACTAATTGGTATTACCTGAGTAGGGTGTGCATCTCAGAAGGAGCACTAAGTTTTGACTTACGGATGCTTCATTGGTATAGCGGTAATCGCCTGGTTGATTGATTGCTGATATTCAATTTTCGCTATGTGGCATGGAAGAATTATCGAAGCATTCCTCGTGGGATGATCGTGTATGGGAGATGTGTTAGACATTCAGGTGGTGGAGTTATGGTCAAATACGGTGATTCATATGTTCTATGGATTTGGAGACCAGGAGTTCTCATAAGCAGATTGTTTCATGGTTGTGGACTGTGAAGATGTAGTCAAAGCTAGCTAGATGTTAGTATGTGCTATGGTTCAGTCATTGTGGACTTTCAGAAGGGTTGATTTGGGAGCTCATTGGTAGGCCTAATGAGGATGTGTATTCTACGCCAGGTTGGATTGGTTGAATCCATAATGTTGTTGTTGAGGGATGTGCCATTCGATTAGAGTTGAGCTTATTCGTGTTATGATATGTTCTGTGAGTTACCCTTCTATGCTACGAGGGGTTGTGATCCGTTTATTATATGCACACTCGGTGTGGTTCTATTTGGGCTTTATAGCAAACTTAGTGTGATTTGGTGATTGGGGTGTGGAATTATTGATTGCGCATTGGTTATGTTCTTTCGGGTTTGTGAGACATTGTGTCATTTTCTTCTCCGTGGTTATGGTCATGCACATTGGGTACTTGATGTCGGGTTGCGTGTGGTTGTTGATTTTGAGCAAGGTGGCTTGAGGTGTTTTGTATGGACCAATGTTTGGATGGGGTCATGCATTGTGGTAGAGATGTTGAGATATGATCCTTTGTGTTAAATTCATGTTTTATGGTTCTACGGTGTGTGATGGGTTTTTAGCATTGCATTGTGGCGGTATTTATTGAGCTTGCGGGGCGGTTCTCTCGTTTGAGTCATTGCCATTTTTGAGTACATTTGAATTGTTGCATATTGGTGCACGGATTGCACGGTTTGTGGCTCTAGGTAGTATTGGTGTGGTAGGTCAGTAGAGTAGCTGGTATTTTATAAGATAAGGTCGTCGGATCTAGGATGGGTGCTATCGGATTTGATAGCAGTATATTTGGAAGGATAATATCGGAAGTCGGCTTAAAAATGGCTATAGTTCTTGTCACAGAGAAGAAGCTCCATGACGTGTTGATCTGATGAATGTTTATGATTTCTGCATGTTTCTTTCATCGTCTGCAGTATACAAAGGTTTTAAAACGAGGTTTTATTTGATATAAAGTTTATTACCGATATTAGGTTGTTTTAAGCATCTACTGTGACTAGAAATCATTGTTATGAGTATTTGAGTTATGTGGTATATCATGTGATTGTGTCTTGGGTTATGGCTATGGCTTGATGCAGCTTGTTCAAACTTATAAAGAGTGTAGATGCGAGATTCGGGTCTTATAGGAAATTTTGGATGTTAGAAATTAGGTTCTAAGGTTTATAGGCTAAGGATGGATTAAGGATCTTCAGTTATGTTGTGTTGTTAGGCTTTTATGGATTAGGGTGACGTGGTATCAACCCCGGTTATGTGTGGTAAGGTTACACTATGATCTAGCGGCTTAAGAACAACTCTAGGCACGTTCGAGGATGAACGGTGTGTTTAAGTGAGGGAGGATATAACGACCCGACTGGTCGTTTGAGCATTTGCACTTCGCTCGGTAGTTTATGGGCATGAGTATCACCGTATGATGTATTATGACTTATGGAATCATCGGTTTTGGTTTTCAGGTTATTCAGAGTCGATTCGGAAGAATGAACTTCATAGTTTAAGCTTTAAGTTGGAAGAGTTGGCCAAGTTTGACTTTTTAGCATTTGACCTCAGATTGGAGTTTTGATGGTTTCGTTAGGTCCGGATGGTGATTTCGTACTTGGGTGTATGCCCGTATTTGCATTTGGATGTTCCTAGAAGAATTCGGCACTAATTAGCGAAAATCAAAAATTTGAAGGTTTGGAAAGTTCATAAGTTTGACCGAGAGTTGACTTTGATGATATCGGGTTCGAATTATAGTTTCGGGAATTGGAATAGCTTTGTTATGTCATTTGGGACTTTTGTGCAAAAATTGGGTTCAATCCGGGTTGGTTCGCTATGTTTCCGCACGTGTTATAGAAGTTGAAAAGTTCAAAATTCATCAAGTTCGAATTTAGGTGCGATTCGTCGTTTCAATATTGTTAGGTGTAATTTGAGGCCTCAAGTAGGTTTGTGTTATATTATGGGACTTTTTGGTATATTTGGACGGGATCCCGAGGGGCTCGGATGAGTTTCGAACGAGGTTCGGAGCATTTTGGAAATTTTGGCTAAGGCTGGTTTGGTAGAGGTTCTGGTATAACCACACCTGCAGAGCCATGGGCGCAGGTGCAGAGCCGCAAAAGTGGTAGTGTCATCACAGATGCGAGGTGAGGAAGACCACAGAAACGGCTTTTTGTAGCGCACCTGCGAGATTTGAGCGTAGGAGCGGGCGTTAACGCATGTGCTATTCCTTGTGTCGACCTACGATGTCGCAGGAGCGGATGCTTTTCCGCAAGTGTGAGGTCCATTTCTTCAGTACCTCTCCGCAGAAGTGGAACGTTTGTAACAAAAGCGACGCCACAACAGCGGCTAAGTGTGTCGCAGATGCGACGATCCCTGGGCAGAAGTATAAAGTACTGTATTTTGGGGGTTTCGGCAATTTTTGCATTTTTTGAGCTATGGAACTCGGATTGAGGCGAGTTTTGGAGCAATTTTCATCACAATGATTGGGCTATGTATTTTATACATTGTTTTGATCTTATTTCATAAATCTATCTTCATTTTTGGCCATTGCTTGATGAATTTTAAAGAGGAAATTGGGGGTTTTAGCCTAAAGTTTCATAAAGTGAATTTTTGAGTTTTGAACATCGATTCGGAGTTGGATTTGAGTGAAACTAGTATAGTTGGACTCGTAATGGAATGGATTGTCAAATTTTTTGAGTTCCATCGGGTTCCGAGGTATGGCCCGTATTTTGACTTTTTGGCCGATTTTCGGCTTTTGATTAAAGATTCGACCTTTATCGATTGGGTTTGTTTCCTTTGGCATTATTCAATGTACTTGAGTTGCTTTTGGCTAGTTTTGAGCCATTCGGAGGTCGGTACGCGCGTGATGGTATTTTGGAGTGTCACTTGGCTTGCTCGGTATTGGAATTTACTTGTTTGAGGTAAGTAACACTTCTAAACTTGACGCTGAAGGTATAAAATCCCGAATTACGTGTTATGTGTTTGGTGTTGAGGTGACGCACATGCTAGGCGATGGGCATGTGGACGTGCACCGTGTAAGTTATGGCTCTGTTATTTTTGTGGTACTATGTAGTTACTTGATCTTATCTATAACCATAAAATCTCTACGTACTAAATCAATTGAGTTGTCAATCATGCTAGAGATCATGTTTAAGCTATATGTTGGTACTGTTGGGACCCATATTGGCCGTTTCTTGCTGATGACTTATTGATTTCATTGAAATTCAAGCTGAGTCATATTCATTCATTACATATCATATCTTAGTCTCTGTTGTTATTTATTGATGCATCATATCATCATTTTCGGGCTAGTTTCATGACATTGTGCGCCCGCGAGAGAGAGAGACTGGAGAGATGTATGACTGAATGAGGCCGAGAGTTTGATTATGAGTGACATTTATGGGATCAGGTTGTACGCTGCAGCGGGTTTTACTGATTTATGATGGCACTTGGGCTGAAGGAGCCCCTCCGGAGTCTGCACACAACCCCAGTGAACGCAATTGATTATATATATAATACATGTGGATCGAGTTGCACGTCGCAACAAGCCTTATGGTTATATATATGTGGATCGGGTTGCACACTGCAATGAGCCTTATGACTATATATATGTGGATCGGGTTGCACGCCGCAACGGGCCTTATGTCTATATGTGGATCGGGTAGCACGTCGTAACAGGTATTGTATAGTGCTGAGTGACTGAGTGTGCTGAGTATTGAGCATGGTGAGAGAGAATGCGAGAAAATGAGATTGAGTACTCTGAGAGTTTGAGTACATGAGTTCATCACTGAGATGCATTGCATTTGACATGCGTACCTGAGATACATGCTTAGAGATGCATTTCCTTCTGCTACCCGATTTTGGTGACATTCATGATTTTACCTGTATCTGGAAATGTAGGCATAGAGATGTACTTTCCTCACGCTATCTGAAAATGAAACATCCTATTTATTGTTGAAAGGATTTTTTAAAAAATCACAATTTTCAAGTTTACTCATATTTTCTTGGCAATTTCGGTAAAAGATTTGGGTTTTCATTGGCATACTTGAAAAACATGCTTATTTTCTGGAACTGTGAACGAGCTGAGCATTCTATTTCTGAGATACTTCTTTTATTACCTTGCACTATGTTGTTATGAACTGTTGTTGGCTATTGGTGTCGGACCCGACCTTTGTTCCAGTTTGTCACTACTTTCAACCTAAGGTTAGGTTTGTTACTTATTGAGTACATGGGGTCGGTTGTACTCATACTATACTTCTGCACCTTGCGTGTAGATGTTGGATGCTGATGTTGCTGTGTACGGCGGGAGCTGGATCGGAAGTCGTGCCTGCGTTCCAGTCACAACTGCCTCTTGTTCTTGGTAACTTTAGAGTTATTAATCTGTTTATGTATTATTCGAACAGATGATGTATTTTTATTTCATACCAGCGTTATAAATTCTAATATTAGAAGCTCATGATTTGTACTACCTGTCCTTGAGAAAATTTTTCTATTAAATAGTTATATTATTATTTCTTCTCTTAATAAGTCTTATTAAATTGGATAATTTTTAATTGGCTTACCTAGCCGGTTGAGTTAGGTACCATCACAACTAGTTGGATTTTGGGTCGTGACACAAACATTCTCCTATCGTTTCTTCTTTGGAATATCTGAATTAATAGAAACAAGAAGGTTTTTAATAATTTCTCAAATTTGATTTTCATCAAACATATCATCACGCAAGTTGCGGAATTTCTTTCCTTACAAATGTTGTAACTTCTTCTCTTCGAACCACCATCGTTCCTGTCAACTCGCAGCTACCTCCTGATGATGTTATTAAGCTTATAATGTTGATGGTACTTACGATAACATGATATTTTTAGAAACCATATAGGCAGCTGGATACTTGATTTCTCCAAGCACCTTATATTACCTCTTCTTCGATTATCCAAACAGAATTGCTTGCTTTATTATTTGGTTTGTAACTGGCTCAAGACTTGAACATTATAACTTTGTAGATCGAATCTGACTCCCAAGTTGTATGCTTTATGCTCGATGGAGTGAACGATAAATACTCACATGTCCTAACTAAACGCAGGCCTTTGCTTGATGATCTTGGAGGACCACTTGTGCAACACATTTTCAGAGAAGCCAACACTACTGCCAACATTCTATCTAAATATGGGTGTAATAATATTGATTCCACTGCCCTGCTACATTTTAAAGTACAAATTCAATAATACCACTCATGTATATGCTAATTTCCTTGGTACACCACCATCTATAGGAGTATAGAAATCTTCACACCCAATAATTACCCCTCGTACAATTTACAATTTATTACATTGCAGCAGCTTGGCCAGACTTTGATGAAGCACCAGCAGCAGCCCTATTCCGCCGCCTAGAGCTCCGTCCAGGGCGGTGTTTCCGGTGGCTGTGGCTGCCACCAAACTTCATCTTCTGCCTAAGCCTTCCACTGTCCTTAAATAAGTCTCTTTCTGACTGAACAATCACACATTCTGGTGGTGGCACAGGGTACCTAATATTATCATAACAATAAGAATAATACATGTATCTTTCTCTAAACCATTTCATTGATTTTCGCCTTTCGGGTGTCATGATAGAGTAGTTTTGAGCAAGTAATTTGGCAATTCTATCAGTGCAATTTGTAGATGAAATTTGCTCAATGGGATCTACTATACAGCCTTCAAGAACTAAGTCTTTGAACTCGGCTGCAAAAGGTTCATGTTTGTAGTCAACTTTAGCCTTGCCGCCATTTGTAGCCCAAGAAGATGCATCCCAAATTGTGGCATATAAAGACATTGGCTTTGATGGAAAGTCCCCTCCCATTGCTGGATTACGATTTACTTCTCTAATTGGTGTCTCATCAATGTAGAATCTATAAAACAAAGAAACAAAACCAAGGTTTTGGAGGTTAGTTAAAAAGAAACACTAATGAATGAAGAAATTTTGACCAACTTTCACATATTAAACTACGTACACTGACAGTGTACAAATCTTTACGATTTACGGGTGCATAACTTCAATATTTTTACCGACATCTTATGCAACTAAAACTTGCAAGTTACAAAGTGTTGGAAGTTGTTACATTACAATCTTCAACAAGTTAAGGAATCCTTTGTTTGACAACTTTCTAGTAATGTGCAACTGTAAAGGCGACATTCCCTTTTTTCTTGATATCTTAATAATTTATTATGGCAATTTAAGATATTAAAGAAAAGAATCAAGAAGAGGGAATAGAAGAAAGTATGCTAGTTGTCAATGTACTTAGCTAAAATGCTCACTTTAATGATTTTCCAAATCTGGATATTGAAAACATCAGCAAGTATTTGATTATGGATTTTACTCAATATTCCAAGTAGGAAGCAACACCAAAATCTTTTAGAAGAGCGATTTTGATAAATATCTACCACGATAATAGAATGATTGGCTAGTATTCAGAGCTAGAAGCTAAATAATCTCAATTGCAAAGTGCCAAATGGAGCAGAGTTATACAAATTTGTGCCTCTAGTAACATTGTGAATATCCCGGTTTTCAAGAACATTATACCCATTGAAGAAGAATTAGGGCAATACTCATTCTCAACCTTTTAAAACACTTTACAAACATTAGTCTATAAAAGAATCACAAAACAGTTCAAATTTGGCCAGTCTCATCCCACACTGAACCTTCCTTATAGCTAGCCAAGAAACATTTATATTTCATACTATACTCTTAGTTTAGTATACATTTTATGGGTAGAAACAAGATTATCTTTATATAGCCTATATTTTGGGCAGTTTATATCATATATAAACTTGACGGTAAGTACACTTTGAGGCAACATAACCAAAACACTTGTTATGAGAAGAATTTTGTGCTAACAACTACATTTATTAAGCATGATAAGTTCAAAGTATAGACAAACTCTTTTATGTCTTAACATATACAATTAGTGCAAACGTCACTTGGAAAACAGCCCATCACCCCAGTTTTCCAGCTTTAAAGACGTTTCTTAGAAAAGGAAAAAGTAATATTTGCATTGCCGTAAACCGTGCAATTACAATTTTTTACCCTTTTAGAAGATTAGTTACTCTCATTAACGGGCTAATCAACAGTTTAATGTACTTAATTATTTCCTCCCATTAATGAGCTAATCAACATCTTTGGCATGTTATGACCCCCCCCCCCCCCCCTCAACACTAAGGTCCCCGCTCCAAAGGCAAAAAAAAATTACTAGTAAAAAGTATGAAAAATAAACTCCAGAGAAAAAATATGTGCAAAATTACCTTTCAGTTCCTCGAAAGAAAGAAGTTCCAATTTGATGAACACTGAAGAAAATAGAAAGTTGTACTAGAAAATAAGCAATTACACTCTGTCCATTCTATGCAAGAACACTTGTGAATATATGGCAGTAATTTGTAGAAGTTATAAATCATCACATGTTTTCATCAGCCACTAATCATTAAAATAGAAATTCGGAAAAGTTATTAAAAACCAACCATAAACATAAAGTACCTAAAAGAAAATGGTCTCATCCAACAAACGCAATAGGTAACCAAAATTTTCGAAAACGAATAGCAACCTTTCTTTCTTATTAATTTCTCTCTCCGCGTTTGGCCAAAAGATAGGCACAATGCCACTATTTACAGCATCTACTGAATGCTTTCGATACCTAACAGAATTATACTTATTCAAATTAAAGAGAACAAGCAATTAGGAATTTTTTTAATTTCTATGCACTGACAGTATAAAGGATTTTATATTATGAGATTATCTTAATGTTAATTATCCATAATCATGGAATAAATAACTTGAAAGAAGAAGGCAACTAAGTAATTAAAATAATAGAAGTGCTTACATAATATTTTTGGGGGTCCAAAGAATGCTGTAGTGATGGAAGTCTTTGCTAGGATCAAACCACATTCTATACCTCTCTTCTCTCCCACGGCTTACGCTCCCATTTCCATATAAGTTGGTCTGAAATCTCCATGGCTGCCCATTCACATTCCCCAGAAACTCGATGTCTAACTCGTCATGATTCTTCTCAAATGTGTCCACATTTGACGTCTATATATCAATAAATACAACAATGGTTTAAAAAAATAGAAGGAATTTCATGTAATATCAGTAATCGTCAAAGTAGACGCATTTTCATATAACTCTTCACCATGCAAAATAAAAAATGTGCTTCTTCCTTCAATAAACAATCTTGTTTTGGATTTCAGAACACGTACATGCATATATTATGACTAAAATAGGTAGTCAAAATCAGATCAAGTGATATTTTATGCATAAAGAAACTATACACATGCAAATATTACTTACATAAAATGCGACAACGATGCCGGCAGTATATATGGCCGGCAACTTAATACTAGCGCTAAAAAATCCATAATTGTAATATTCTGTTGAAATTACACCAGACCCTGAAAAGGTAAAATACAAACATTAATATTGAAATAAAAAAGTTTACATCAAATATACATAAAAATTAAGAAATTGATATATCAAAATAAGTACTACCAGAGAAACGATTAAGGAGGAGACGAAAGCTTGTATCATCAGGAGATCGTTCGATATTGAAATCACTAAAAAGAGGGGAATATCCTTCTTCGTATGTGATGGTGGAGAGGTTAAAAGCCCTTGTGGTCGCCGCCGCCGCCGGGAAAATATATAACAATAAAAGGAGAGAGAAGGGTGTCAAAGATTTTGATAGAGATGAAAGAACTCGATAATCCATATTGCCTTTTTTTGGTATTTCTATATTGAAGTTTTATTTCTTTTTATTCTTTATATATATGTTGGGCTCTTCTCTTCTCCTCGTCTTCTTGGTCTTTGTTTCATAAAAATTTATATTTGGCAACAGAATATACAGCCATGAAGAGAGAGGAAGATTATGAAGCGAGAGAGATTTGACAGGTTTCAGTTTTGAAGGGTAGAGTTACAGTATAATCCTCGTGGTTACGGGTTATTAACTAGATTGCCACGAGAATTTGGTTTTTGAAGAAATGAAAATTTGGGGGAAAAGGAAGAAAAAAAAACTCCGTTTGAGAATATATTAAGCGTTTTGACAAATTGATATGTTTAAAATTATTTTTAAAAAGGATATCTTTAAAAATATTGATATTTTATAAAAATAATATGTCATTTATTAATTTCTTCTCTACTTCTAATTTTTAGGGGTGGGCCAAATATTTGTGGGCAAAAGCCAACTTATTAAGGGAGCTTTTGCATCTATACCCGGTTTTGAAGTCACAATTGAAGCTATACACACTTTGTAAAAAATAATTACAAGCCTACCCATTTTACGCTCAACTTCAGACTTATCGAGTCTAAAGTTAAAAAAAAATTAGTCTGAAGTGCAATGCACTTAAGGCCAATTAAGTCTAAAGAGAAAAAATCGCACTTAAGACCAAATAGGTCCAAAGTGCAATAAATATTTTCATGCACTTAAGGTCAGAAAGGTCTGAAGTGAAAATATTGCACTTCAGATGCACTTAAGACTAAATAGGTCTGAAGTGCAACCAATAGTTTCATTAACTTAAGGCCAAATAAGTCTGAAGTGAAAAGTTGCACTTCTATAATGACCCGATAGGTCATCTTACGTAGTAGAACCTAATTGTGTGCTTTGAAGCCTTAAATACCTCATCTTAGCCCTCCTCGATTTGCATGTGCAGTCCGGGTGTTTTTTCCGGAAAACTTTTATGTTAAAAACTGAGAAAAATATAAAATTTTTGCCTTATAATCCATTTGAGTTGACTTCGGTAAATGTTTTGAGCAAACGGATCCGGATTCATATTTTGACGGTCCCGGTGGGTCCGTATCGTGATTTGGGACTTGGGCGTATGCCCAGAATTGAATTTTGAAGTCTCTATCCCGAGTTATCGGACTTTATTGAAATTTGAAAGTTCAAAAGCTTAAGGACTTTGAAAGTTTGACCAATGTCTGACTTTATTGGTATCGGATCAGTATTTTAGTTCGGAACCCTATATAGGTCCAATACTACATTTATGACTTTTCTGTCAAATTTGGTGAGAAATGGAGTTGGTTTGACGTGATTCAGACGTCTGATTGTGAAAATAGAAGTCCATGAGGTCTCTTAAAAATTTCCTTTGATTTGATGCTAAATTTGTAGTTCTAGGTGTTATTTTGGCGATTTGGTCACGCGAGCAAGTTTGTATGATATTTTTGGACTTGTGTGCATGTTTGGTTTGGAGCCCCGAGGGCTTGGTGAGTTTCGGATAGGCTACGGAGTGGTTTAGACTTAGAACTCAGCTGGTTCTGCAATTTCCGGTAATTGGTCTCTGATCTCGCAATTGCGAGATCAATGTTCGCATTTGCGAACATTTCCCAATCCTGATAGGCTCGCATTTGTGAGAAAATTCCTCGCATTTGCGAAGAGTACCTGGGTCAGCATGAGCTCGCATTTACGATCAAGAGGTCGCAATTGCGGGGAGGCCAGAGTTTGCATTTGCAAACACTTCATGTAAAATGCGATGAAAGCATACGTGCGCAAACTTTGCATTTGCGAGGTGTTCTTCGCATTTGCGGGGGTTCACAAGTCACAAATGCGACATCTGCGACTGAACAAATTAGGAGTTAGACGTGATTTTTGTTCATTCTTCAAATTTTCAAAACAAGAAAACCCTAAAGACGATTTTTCAAAGAACTCTTCTTTCCCAAATCATGGATAAGTGATTCTAATCTATTTTCTTTCAATATTTCATCACATTTCCTAAGATTTCAACCTAAAATCTAGTGTTTTCATGGTAGAAATTGGGGGCTTGGGTAGAAATAGGAATTTTTGTAAAATTGGGATTTAGAACTCAAATTGAAGTCGGATTCCAAAATAAATTACATAACCGGGCTCGGGGGGTAAATGGGTAATCGGATTTTGGTTTGAATATTGGGTTTGGACCAAGCGGGCCCAGGAGTTGACCTTTGTTGACTTTTTTAATAATGACCTAAATTGAATCCTTTGCAATCGTGGGTAGTTCCTAAGGCTTAATTTGAATCGTTTGGTTGGTAATTTGCTAGATTCTATTGGTTCAGAGACTTGTTTGAAAGGCAAAGCTGTAGTTGAGCTTTGAGTAGACCTTTGGCGCGAGGTAAGTATCGTGGTTAACCTTGACTTGAGGGATTACGGTTTGTTTGTCTATTTGCTACATGTTTGTACATTAGGTACAACGTATATGTGAGGTAACGAGTATTTATGTGTTATTGTCGTGTTAAAGCATGGGGGTGGGACTTGTTCCTTAAATTTTATTTTCTTTTTTCATCATGTTATCCATGCTTAGACTAGTTCCTATTTAAATTGATCGTTCTTACCACATTTATGGTCTTTTGTGATAATCGCGTATTATTTCTAAGGTTGAGATCGGTATTGTGAAACCATTATTGACATAAGGCTTATTCTTGTTAATTCTATCTCCCTGTTGTTACTTGTTCATTGTTATATGGTAAGGAAGAGTGTTAGTACACGAAGGGTGATGCCGTGTATGTGAGTATTAATGCATGAAGGGTGATGTCGTGCCATATTTTTGAGAGTTAATGCACGAAGGATGATGTCGTGTCATATCTATTGATTTGTGATAAAAGTGAGTGTAAAAGCACGAAGGGTGATGTCGTGTCGTTATTATTGTTTCAATGTGAGGTTGAGAGTAAAAGCATGAAGGGTGATGCCATGCAGTTTTATTCATTTGTGTTTACTCGTTTTGCTAGCTAAAGGTATATTGAATGATCTGGTTATCATTTCTGCTGTCATTATCGTATTTGTACCCCTTCCGCATGTCCCTTCCCAATAGTACATGTTTAGCTTTTATTTATTGTTATCTTGTACACATATTGTTACTTGCACATGTTTATTATGTGGGTGTCTTGTCATAGCCTCGTCACTACTTTGTCGAGGTTAGGCTCGACACTTACGAGTACATGAGGTCGGTTATACTCATACTATACTCTACACTTCTTGTGCAGACTTTGGTACCGGTCCTAGCTGTTTATGAGGCGTAGCAGCTTGGATTTGCTCATTGGAGACTCGAGGTAGATCTACTGACGTTCGTAGACCTTGAAGTACCCTCCTATTTCCCCTATTTTATAGTTTCTTATCGTTCAAAATAGTTGCATTTATTTCAGACCCTGTTTGTAAAAATTCTAGAAGCTCGTGATTTGTAACTCCAGATTCGGATTGTATTAGATATTATGGGATTTTATGTTATTCCACACTCAGTTTTAACTTCTATTTGGCTTAATTGATTCTGTTATTGAAATTGACTAAAGTCGGCTTAAAGAATCCTCTAACGTTGGCTTTCCTAACAAGTCAAATGCTAGGCGCCATTACGGTCCCGAAAATGAGAATTCTGGGTTGTGACAACTTCAGAAGCACTTAAGGTCAAATAGGTATGAAGTGCAACTAATAGTTTCAGCACTTAAGGTCAGAGAGGTCTGAAGTAAAAACAATTACACTTCAGATGCACTTAAGGCCAAATAGGTTTGAAGTGCAACCAATGGTTTTATGCACTTAAGGCCAAAAAGTCTGAAGTAAAAAAATTACACTTCAGATGCACTTAAGGCCAAATAGGTCAGAAGTGAAACCAACGTTTTCATGTACTTAAAGCCAAATTAAATAGGCCTGAAGTAAAAATTGTCTAGAAACAGAAATTTGTTCTTCAAATTTTAACAATCCAATATACGATTTAACACTTAAATCTACTTCAAATGAGCTCAAATTTAAAACATAACCTCTAAATATCATCAAGAACAAACCCCAATTATCAATCATCAATTTATCAAACACAATAATAAATCTAACAAACGCATTTTGCAATTAAGAAAAAGAAAAAGAAGAAGAAGAAACCCTAAGCAATAGTAAAAAATAAAGCACCACAACAGCTCACCAATGTAAAAACATCATAAACTACCTTATTGTGTGTTCACAAACACCATGTAAAATCACTATCACCCGAAGAAGAAGAAGAAGAAGAAGAAGAAGAAGAAGGAGGAGGAGGAGGAGGAGGAAGAGGAGGAGGAAGAGGAGGAGGAGGAGGAGAGGAGGAGAAGGAGGAGGAGGAGAAGGAGAAGAAGGCTTGATGTCGTTTAAACTTTGGGTACTAATTATAAAAAATTTAAAAAGTGGATATAGGTTAAATGGGGAGCGACCAAATAGGGCGCTGTATAATATTTACCTTATTAAGGTGAAAATATTATTTATAATTATTGGGCTAAAAAGGCCTTAAGAAGACTAAAGTAAAATTATTATTTATTTATTTATCATAAATTTTTTAAAACTTTTTGGCATGCAGAGTTCTTCATTTTTCTTGGATTTTATTACCATCTAACTCAATTAGATCGAAGACTTGTTCATTTTAAGAACACTTTCCCACACCTTTTATTTAGCTTTTTTATTGTTTGATAGATATTTATTAAGAGTAAGTATCTTTTGAGATTGCATTAAAGGTTCAATTATTCTCTTTTTAAAATTTTCAGTAACTATGTCATGATCCGGATTTTCTGCTCTCAGGATCGTGATGGCACCTAACCTTTCAGAATGCTAGGCAAGCCAACAAATAGAGATTTAAATACGCTAACACTAATTAATTCAATAAATAGCAACAATTTAAACCAAAGTAGATTAAGGGAGTGCAGAATCTCATAATAATCCAAGTATTAATACATGATTATCCAAAATCTGGTGTCACATTCCACGAACTTCCAAGAGTCACTACAAATATTGGCTGAAAGAAAAACAATTGTTCTCGAATTAAAAGAAAATAAGAAAACTAGGATAACTGAAAGGGAACTCTAGGGTCTGCGAACGCCAACAGACCTACCTTAGGCCTCCTGATGGACTGAAGGCAGCAACCCAACTCTGATCAATACGGTCCAGTACCGAAATCTGCACAGAAAGTGCAGAGTGCAGTATTAGTACAACCGACCCCATGTACTGGTAAGTGCCGTGCCTAACCTCGGCGAAGTAGTGACGAGCCTATGACAAGACACATATATTTAAACTTGCATGTGCAGTTAAGAAATATATGGGCATAATAACAGATAATAGAAATTAAACATATATTAACGGGAGGGAAAAAACATGTTGAGGGGAGTACGAGATCATGAAAATAGAACAGTAAAGAAACACGGCAAAACAAGTGCACGACATTACCCTTCGTACTTTTACTCTCATCCTCACCATAACAAATGAAATGAATAATGATAATGCATATGAAATGGCATGGCATCGCCCTTCGTGCTTTTACTGTCGTCCTCACCATAACAAATGAAATGAATAATGATAATGAATATAAAATGGCATGGCATCACTCGTCGTGCTTTACACTCTTCATCGCAGGATAATAAATGTGCAATGGCATGGCATCACCCTTCGTGCTTTACACTCTTCCTCACCCAAACAACAAAATAATAACAACCGAGCAATAGAATTATTAATAACAAGCCCCATATCAATATTTAGTTTCCCAACGTCAACCTCAACTTCGAATCAATGCTCAACAAATATCCAATTCCAGTAAACATGTTAAGAATTGTTCAACATGAAGAATAACCAGTTTAAGCATGAACAATACGAACAAAGAATACAACATTCATAAGAATAAGACTCACTCACATGCTATGACCCGACAACAACATATAGATACTCGTCACCTCACCTATACGCCGTACACAACAACCAACACATAGCAAGTAGACAACAATACCTAATCCCTCAAGCTAAGGTTAGCCACGACACTTACCTCGATTCCATGGCCAAACTCAAAGCTCAATTACCGCTTTACCTCTCGATTCCACCTACAATCCACTCGTATCTAGTCATAATTAACTTAATAATATCAATTATCGCTAAAGAAGTCAATTTTAATGCATAATTATAGGTTTCCCTACATTTTTTCCAAAAAGTCAAAAACTGACCCCAGACCCGCTTGGTCAAAACTCGAGGTTCGGACCAAAATCCATTCACCTATTGACCCAAGAGCCCAAATATACAATTGGTTTTGGAATCTGACCTCAATTTGAGATCTAAATCCCTAAATTTCGAAATTCCTAAATTCTACCCAAAAATCCCCAATTCTACCATGAAAAACCCTAGATTCTAGGATAAAATCTTGTAAAAAGAAGTAAAAGATTGAAATAAATGAGTTAAGAATCATTTACCTATGATTTGGGGAAGAACTAGCCTTTGGAAAATCGCCTCTTGAGGTTTAGGTTTTGAAAAATGGGAGAATGAATGAAAAATCCCGTCTAAGTCCAAGCATATCAGCTGCAGATGTCACGTTTACGACCTGAGCTTCACAATTGCGAAGTTCACAAATGCGAAGGTCCAATCGCAAATGCGAGAACCCTCACATCTCTGTTGTCTTCGCACTTGCGAAGAATGTTTGCACTTGCGAACATGAACCTCCACAAATGCGATAAAATGATCGCATTTGCGATCACTGCCCCTTCCCAACTTACTTCGCAAATACGAAGAATTCTTCACAAATGCAAAGACTGCATGGCCCAGCTTTTAATAGCAATCGCGATGAAAGCCTCGCATATGCGAAAGCTACAGGGTTCGCAATTGCGATGCCTGATTTCGCAATTGCGAGATTAGAGGCCTACAACAGGTTCAGTCATACCAGCAATTTTTTCCTAAGTTCCAAAACACTTTGTAGCCTATCCAAAACTCACCCGAGCCCTCGGGGCTCCAAACCAAACATGCACACAAGTCTTAAAACATCATACAAACTTGCTCGTGCGATCAAATCGCCAAAATAATATATAAAATTACGGATTTAACACCAAAACATATGAAATTCTTAAGAACATTCAAAATTCCTAGTTTCTCTACCGGATGCCCGAATCACGTCAAATAAACTCCGTTTTCATCAAATTTCACAGACATGACTTAAATATCATATTAAACCTATACCAGGCTCCGAAACCAAAATTCGGGCCCGATACTAACGAGATCAACATTAATCAATTTCTTTAAATCCTTAGATTTTCAGTTTAACAATTTTTAACAAAAATTCATTACTAAGGCTAGGGACCTCCGAATTCGATTTCGGGCATACGCCCAGGTCCCATATTTTACTACGGGCCCACCAGAATCGTCAAAATACGGTTCTGGGTCTGTTTACCCAAACGTTGACCGAAGTTAACTAAAATCAACTTTTTATGCAAAAAATAATTTTTTTTCTCAAAGTTCCATATAAGGGCTTTCCAGAATCGCGCTCGGACAGTAAAAGTAATTCGAGGAGGAATAAAATGACATTTTAAGGCCTTAGAATACGGAATCAAGTTCTAAAACAGAAGATGACCTTTTGGGTCATCACATTCTCCACCTCTAAAACAATCGTTCGTCCTCGAACTGATATAGAAAAGTACCTGAGTCGGAGAAAAGATGGGGATGTATGCTCTACATATCGGACTCGGACTCCTAGGTAGCTGTCTCAACAAGCTGACCTCTTTACTGCACACGAACCGAAGGATAACTCTTTGATCTCAACTGACAAACCTGCCGGTCTAGAATAGCTACTAGATCCTCTTCGTAGGTCAAATCCTTGTCCAACTGGACAGTGCTGAAGCCTAACACGTGGGATGGGTTGTCGTGATACTTCTAAAGCATGGACACATGAAACACTGGATGCACTGCTGATAAACCTGGTGGCAACGTAAGTCTGTAGGCCACCTCTCCTACTCGATCAAGGATCTCAAAAGGCCAAATGAACCTAGGGCTTAACTTCCCCTTCTTCCCAAACTGCATCACACCCTCCATGGGTGACACCCAAAGCAACACTCTCTCTCCGATCATGAACGCCACATCACGAACCTTACGATCGGCATAACTCTTTTGCCTGGACTGAGCTGTACGAAGTCTCTCCTGAATGATCTTAATCTTATCCAAGGCATCCTACATTAAATCTGTACCCAACAACCGAGCCTCCCCCGACTCAAACCATCCGACCGGTGATCGACACTGTCTACCATACAATGCCTCACAAGGAGCCATCTGGATGCTCAATTGATAACTATTGTTGTAGGCAAACTCCGCTAACGGCAAACTGATCCCATGAACCTCCAAAGTCAATAACACAGGCACGGAGCATATCCTCTATGATCTGAATAGTACGCTCGGACTGTCCGTCTGTCTGAGGATGAAATGTTGTGCTCAACTCGACCCGCGTACCCAACTCACGCTACACTGCCCTCTAGAAGTGCGAGGTAAACTGTGTACCTCGATCAGAAATGATAGAGACGGCACACCGTGAAGATGAACGATCTCGCGGATATAAATCTATGCCAACCGCTCCGAGGAATAGGAAACTGCCACATGAATGAAATATGCTAACTTAGTCAGCCTATCTACAATAACCCAAACTGCGTCGAACTTCCTCTGAGTCCGTGGGAGTCCAACAACGAAATCCATAGTGATATGTTCCCACTTCCACTTAGGAATATCTATCTTTTGAAGCAAACCATCAGGTCTCTGATGCTCGTACTTTACTTGCTGACAATTTAAGCATCGAGCTACATATGCTACAATATACTTCTTTATCCTCCTCCGCCAATAATGCTGCCACAAGTCCTGATGCATCTTAGCGGTTCCCGGATGAATAGAATACCGGGAACTATGAGCCTCCTCTAGAATCAACTCACGAAACCCATCCATATTAGGCACATAAACACGATCCTGCATCCTCAAAACTCCATCATATCCAACTGTAACCTGCTTGGCATCATCGTGCCGCACTGTGTCCCTAAGGACAAGCAAATGAGGGTCGTCATACTGCCGATCTCTGATACGCTCAAATAAGGAAGACTGAGCAACTATACAAGCTAGAACACGGCTGGGCTCAGAAACATCCAACCTCACGAATTGATTGGCCAAAGCCTGAACATCTAAAGCACGACTGGAATATACACAAGACTGCCCATACTAGCTGACTTCCTACTCAAAGCATCGGCCACCACATTGGCTTTCCCAGGATGATACAAGATGGTGATATCATAGTCTTTCAATAGCTCCAACCACCTTGTCTACCTCAAATTGAGCTCCTTTTGCTTGAACAAGTACTGCAAACTCTTATGATCCGTGAACACCTCACACGACATGTCATATAAATAGTACCTCCAAATCTTCAACGCGTGAACAATGGCTGCTAGCTCCAAGTCATGAACTAGATAATTCTTCTCGTGAATCTTCAACTGCCGTGAAGCATATGCAATAACCTTACCACCCTGCATCAATATCGCACCAAGTCCAATACGAGATGCGTTACAATATACTGTATAGGGCCCTGAACCTATGGCAACACTAACACCGACACTATAGTCAAAGCTGTCTTGAGCTTCGAAAAGCTCGCCTCACACTCATCCGACCATCTGAATGGGGCACCCTTCTGGGTCAACCTTGTCATCGGGGCTACTATAGATGAAAACCCCTCCACAAACCGACGGTAATAACCCACCAAATCCAAGAAACTCCGGATCTCTGTAGCTGATAAGGGTCTAGGCCAGTCCTTGACTACCTCAATCTTCTTAGGATCCACCTGAATACCCTATGCTGATACAACATAACCTAAGAAAGCAACTGAAATCAACCAAAACTCACATTTCAAAAACTTAGCATATAACTGGCTATCCCTCAGAATTTGAAGAACGATCTGAAGATGCTGCTCATCCTCCTCTCGACTGCGGGAGTAGATCAAGATATCATCAATAAAAACAATCACAAAAGAATCCAGATAGGGCTTAAACAGCCGGTTCATCAAATCCATAAATGTTGGTGGGGCATTTATCAAGCCAAATGACATCACTAGGAACTCATAATGCCCATATCGAGTTCGAAAAGCTGTCTTAGGGACATCATATGCCCTAATCCTCAACTGATGGTAGCCAGATCTCAAATCGATCTTTGAAAACACCTTGGCACCTTGAACCTGATCAAATAAGTTATCAATCCTCGGCAATGGATACATGTTCTTGATAGTGACTTTGTTCAACTGCCGATAGTCTATGCACATCCTCATCAACCCATCCTTTTTCTTTACAAACAACACTGGCGCACCCCAAGGCGGGACACTAGGCCTAATGAAGCCCTTATCAAGCAAATCCTACAGTTTCTCCTTAAATTCTTTCAACTCTGGTGGGGACATACGGTATAACGTAGTAAAAATGGGCTGAGTGCCCGGAACCAAGTCAATACAGAAGTCTATATCCCTGTCGGGTGGTATCCCCGGCAGATCTACAGGAAATACCTCAGGAAACTCTCGAACAACTGGCATAGAATCCATGGAAGGGACCTCCGCTCTAGAATTGCGGACATAAGCCAAATAAGCTAGACAACCCTTCTCGACCATACGCCGAGCCTTCATATAAGAAATAACCCTGCTGGTAGAATAACCAGGGGTCCGTATCCACTCTAATCGAGGCAACCCCGGTAAGGCTAAGGTCACTGTCTTGGCGTGATGGCCCAATAGCATGATAAGGTGACAACCAATCCATCCCCAAAATGACATCAAAATCAATCATATCGAGAAGTATGAGATCTACATGAGTCTCAAGACCCCCAATAATAACCACACACGAACGATAGACACGATCTACAATAATAGAATCCCCCACAGGTGTGGACACATACATAAGGGCACTCAAAGAATCACGTGGCACAACCAAACATGAAGCAAAATAGGATGACACATATGAATAAGTAGATCCCGGATCAAATAATACTGAGGCATCCCTACTACAAACTGAAACCGTACCTGTGATAGCTACGTCAGATGACTCAGCCTCAAGTGGAGTTTGATGATGAGGTTCCGGCCCAGACTATTCCAGCAGGACCAACTCAGGTTCCGGAGGGGTTCATAGCCACCCCAGTGCTTCAGGATGCCTTGGTTCGTCTAGTGGGCCTTATGGAGAGTGTTACTCAGGCTGGCACATTCCCTGTAGCACTAGCCGTCTCTCGGGCTAAGGGAGGAGCACAGATTCCCGCTATTCACACTTCGGAGCAGATGGCTCCTCAGTTTCAGACTCTAGCAGCCCACCCAGTTGGGGTAGTTCCGCAGGGTGTTGCAGCACAAACCAGTGATGGATCAGCTATGTCTTCTGATGCTTTGTGGAGGTTGGATAAGTTTACCAAGCTTTCCATCACTACCTATGGCGGTACATCTTCATAGGATCCCCAGGACTATCTGGACAGTTGTCATGAGGTGTTGAGTTGTCATAAGAATTCGACCTCAATTTGAGTCTAAATCCACAAATTTTAAAATTCCTAAATTCTACCCAAAAATCCCCAATTTCACCATGAAAAACCCTAGATTCTAGGATGAAATCTTGTTAAAAGAAGTAAAAGATTGAAAGATATGAGTTAAGAATTATTTACCTATGATTTGGGGAAGAACTAGCCTTTGAAAAATCGCCTCTTGAGGTTTAGGTTTTGAAAAATGGGAGAATGACTGAAAAATTCCGTCTAAGTCCAAACATATCAGCTGCAGATGTCCCATTCTCGCAAATGCGAAGGTCCAATCACAAATGCGAGAACCCTCACACCTCTGCTGCCTTCGCAATTGCGAACATGAACCTCCGCAAATGCGATAAAATGATCGATTTGCGATCACTGCCCCTTCCTAACTTACTTCGCAAATGCGAAGACTGCATGGCCCGACTTTTAATCGCAATTGCGATGAAAACCTCGCATATACGGAACGCACAGGGTTCGCAATTGTGATGCCTGATCTCGCAATTGCGAGATCAGAGGCCTGCAACAGGTTGAGTCATACCATCAATTGTTTCCTAAGTACCAAAACACTCTGTAGCCTATCTAAAACTCACCCGAGCCCTTGGGGCTCCAAACCAAACATGCACACGAGTCTTAAAACATCATACGAACTTGCTCGTGCGATCAAATCGCCAAAATAATATCTAAAACTACGAATGTAACACCAAAACACATAAAATTCTTAAGAACATTTGAAATTCCTATTTTTTTCTACCGGATGCCCGAATCACGTCAAATAAACTTCGTTTTTTACCAAATTTCATAGATATGACTTAAATATCATATTAAACCTGTACTGGGTTCTGAAACCAAAATACGGGCCCGATACCAATGAGATCAACATTAATCAATTTCTCTAAATCCTTAGATTTTTACTTTAATAATTTTTAACAAAAATTCATTACTCGGGCTAGGGACTTCCGAATTCGATTCCGGGCATACGCCCAGGTCCCATATTTTACTACGGACTCACTGAGACCATCAAAACACAGGTCCGAATATGTTTACCCAAAACATTGACCGTTAACTACAATCAACTTTTTAGGCCAAAAATTATTATTTTTCTCAAAGTTCCACATAAGGCCTTTCTGGAATCGCGCCCGCACTACGCACACAAATCGAGAAGGAATAAAGTGAGTTTTTTAAGACCTCGGAATACAGAATCGAGTTCTAAAATAGAAAATGACCGTTTGGGTCATCACAAACTAGATTCATACTTATTTTCTTGTTGATAAAATTAAATTCTAATTTAAAAGATAATAGAAAGTTAAAACGGTTAAACTTGATTTTGAAATTTGATAACTTGATGATTGATATCAAAATAAATCAATCTACGAGAGAGCTTCACTACTTCAATTGCATGAAAATGAAGGTGTAATTTAAATTATTCAACATTTTTTTTGGCATAATATGTAATATATAGGAAGAAGAAAAAAGTACATAGGTACAAATATGAATTTAGAAGACGTGGCCAAGAAAAAAATGTGAATTGCCAAAATTATGTACACTTCTTCACACGTAAAGGCTTATTATGCCCATGTCTCCTTCGTTTTTCATAACTACTTCTTTCTTTTTTACAATTAGTTTCCTTTTTTTTTTTTTTGTAAACAAGATTCAATATATTTTACAAAATTTGTAAAGCCATAAAAATAGTTACTAATAATATTTTTGGGGCCCCAATTTTTGAGGGGCCTAAAGCAACGTCACTTGCTTGGCCCTTGAGCCGGCCCGACTACTTTTGGTGTTACAATTAACGGAAAAGGGTTTAAAATGCCCCTAAATTATTGGAAAAGGTTTAAAAATATTTTTTATCCATTTATTAGGTTAAAAATACCCCTCCATCCACCTTTTTGGTTCACTTATGCCCTTTGACCGTTAGGTCAATGCTGAATTAAAAATAATTATTATTCTTTTTGTAAAGCTTAAAAAAATATTTTATAAGATATTTTTATTTTTTAAACTAATGCACCAGTAGTCCACTAATTTAGTAAAGTCTTCTTCTTTATTTTTTTTTAGTTTTTACAAAAAACAATCAGTTTTTACAAAAAAATATTTGTTTTTTCATTTTTTCAGTTTTTAAAGCATTTTTTTTGTAAAAACAGAAAAAATTGTAAAAACAGGAAAAAATGTTTTTACTAAAATATTATCTTTTTTAAAAACTGAAAAAAATATTTTTACCAAAATATCTTCTTTTTTGAAAAATATTTTTTTTCATTTTTTTTAAAAAACCAAAATATTTTTTCTATAAAAAAACTGAAAAACGAAAATAAAACGAAATGCTTTAAAAAAACTGGAAAAAAAATATTTTTCAAAAACGGAAATATTTTGTTGAAAATATTTTTTTCAGTTTTTAAAAAACGAAAATATTTTATTAATTTTTTTTTTCTGTTTTTACAATATTTTTTTCAGTTTTTACAAAAAAATGCTTTTAAAAAACCGAAAAAAATGAAAAAATATTTTTTTTTTGTAAAAACTGAATTGTTTTTTGTAAAAACTAAAAAAAAAAAGAAGACTTTACTAAATTAGTGGACTATTGGTGCATTAGTTTAAAAAAATGAAAATGTTTTGCAATTATTTTTAAGTTTTACAAAAAGAATAATAATTATTTTTAGTTTAGCATTGACTTAACGGTCAAAGGGCATAATTGAACCAAAAAAAGTGGATGGAGGGGTATTTTTAGCCCAATAGGTAGATGAAGGGTATTTTTAAACCTTTTTCGAAATTTTAGGGGCATTTTGAACCTTTTTCCGTACAATTAATAGAGTGTTAATTAAGTTAGATGTTATTTTAAAAAGAGATAAAAGTATAATTTTGATAAACATGTTATGATTAAGCTACTAAATACTTTATTCAAAAGATGTATACAAATCTTAAAAAGGAAGATAATATAGATCAAAGGTACTATTAACGTGAATTCAATTCAGTGACCAAGTAAACGTAATTTGAAAGATAATGTTACGAGTTCGGATGTCAAATGGACGAAGCTTCCTAATACTGAAGGCAGATGTACGCAAATGGACAACTCAAAAGGAAAGCAACATTAAGAGCTGTTTGTGTTAATGGGTAGGCGCGAGTTTCCTAATATGGAAGGAAGGGCTGAAAATTGGCAACTCAAAAGGAAAGCACCATCGAGTGCTGTTTGTGTTTATACATAAAAGTGAGTTTTGAGGGCCATGCAACATCTACGAATGAGTAATCGGCTTTATTTCAAGATTAGAAATCATATTTTTATATATGAAGAATACAGTTAAACTATCCACCAAGCTATGGCCTTAGCATTTACTCACGAGTCATGTCCTACATTTTATTCAACCTCGTTTCGTTAGCCAGTCAGGTAGTTCATGATTTAAGAGAATATTGCTAGAGATTAGTCCTTTTTCTTTTTTCAAAATCACAATTCATAAGAGGATCAATAGTGATTTGGACTATCTTTTAACGTGATTTAAATCTTCAACCTATCTGTTTGAGGTACGGCCACTTACCATTTAAGCTAAACCCCGTTTGCAAAATTTTCCTATCGATTAGAGTGTGAAATTAAAATACTTTAAAAATTTATAGGATTAATTTGAAATTTAGAGTGAGTTAAAATTTTGAAAATTGTCAATAAATGAAGAACTCCATTATACAAATGATAGGACAGATCTAAGACAGTAATTTCGACGAAGATTAGGATGAGCTTTAATAAATAAAAGAAGATTTGATAGAATTTCTCATCGGTGAAGCAAATCAAACAAATTTTCAAACAAAGAAGATAAGAAAAAAAACTATAGCGACTAGGAAAGTTCCACAGATTCTATGGGAAATTAAAAACGTCGAAGTAAATTAATATTGTTTTCAAGCTTAAACTTTCAAGGGTGAAATGATCAAGCAAAACAGATCCAACGCTAAAGGGAAAATTACTGCACTAGATGCAAGCATCAATTAAGTTAACTGGGGAAAGAACATTAATCATATATATATATAGAGGCGAATTAGGTTTATTTTATTTACATTTCTTCCCGTTAGCATGAAGCTGAATTTTAAAGTGATTTGATACTTTGAGTTTATTATATTCTTCACAGTTTCTCAAAATTATGAGAAGTATTTGATCCTTTGGTATGACTTTTTGTTATGGAATTGAAAGGGGAACATCGAAAGGACTAACAGATTTCCCAAATTTGGTCGTGTCAGGGGACCAAAGTCAAATTGGTGAAAGAGTAAAGAAAAAAAGGGACCAAAGTCAGATTGTGAAAACGAAAACAGTTTTGCTACATATGATTTTAATATGTTACTATCCATTGATTGAGGCGATAATTATCACTGATAAAAGAGCTCGCAACCGAACCATTGAAAACTTAGGATAGATATGTTAAAAAAATTAATAGGTATGAACTATCAATGATAGCATCTTCTAAAACTGCTAATTGGTTGAACTTGCTGTAAACAGAATTTTGTTAAATGTGTTGCTAAACTGGACCTAAACAGGTACAAGCTTGGGTAGCTAAGGGTATAACAAAAATCCAGCATTACTCCAACGCCTGCAGTTTTCACAAAGTTCTTTTTCTATACATCTTAAAATTTTGTCCGTAAAAATAGCACGGTATAGCCAATTTTCGGACTGGTCATTCAAAAATAGTCAGCGTTTACGAATTTAATGAAAAATAGCCACTATTTTGCTGCAACAGAGACCGGTCCAGCATAATATACTCGAGTTCGGTGCACCAGTAAATGAACTCCAGCATATTATGCTGGACCGGTATACTTTGCTGACTCCAATATAATATACTGGAGACTGTAGCACCGGTGCTCCAAACTCCAGTATATTATACTGGACAATTATACATGCTGGAGCTCCAGTATATTATGCTGGAGTTCTAGTGTACTTATGCTGGAACTCCATCATATTATGCTGGAGTTCCAATATACTTATCCTGGAACTCCAGTATAATATGCTGGAGTTCAAACATACTTATGCTGGAACTCCAGTATAATATACTGGCGTGTTTTCCGGGTTTTGAACAGTATTTTCGCTCAAATTTATCTTTACATGAAAAGTGGCTAAATTTCGATTACTTTTGAAACTGAGCTATTTTTGAACGACCAGTTGTAAATCTGGCTATTTTTGAATTTCTCCCTCCGTCAGTGGACCCGCGAATAGCGAGGGACAAAAACCTAATAAATAGTGTATAGGGTCGAAATCGGGCTCATCTATTGGATGACAGATCAGGATTGAAACGTGAACGGTTGAAGATCGACCTCGGATTCCATCGAACTAGGGCACGAGGTCAAAATGCCCGTCTACAAGGACATCGAGTCCGTGACCCCGAAATCGACCCTGACACCGGATGAGCTCAAGGAAACATTGTCAGACCAGATAACAGAAGGCCGAAATATCCGTAACCGATCGGGTATTACGGTGAGAATCTTGGCACGTATCAATGGAAAATCGGCTAATTAGCAAATCATGGGATTTTCTACCTTTTATAGAGTTGTACCTAAAGTAGGACCCCCCTACTATATAAAGGGGGTCTGATTATTTGTAAAGCACATTGTGACATCCACTCAGAAGCAATACACTGTTATTTTCTCTTTGAATTCTATTTTAACTGTATCTTGATACTGATCGAAGTACGTTCAGCTAAAGGGTGGCTCTACTCCCCAAGGCTTTTACTGCTCAATTCATGTGGTTTGCATTTACTTTATCGTACTTTATTTTCAATTACAATTTAACTTATCGCTTTGTGTCAATTTAATCCACGTATCCTTAAAACCACTTACAAATTTAATTTTTATCCGATTTTGAGGGTAAACAGTTTGGCGTCTACCGTGGGTCTAAGGATAATAGTGGTTATTTGATACAAATTTCTATAACACACACTATTTTACACTTTTTCTTTGAAGTGTCTCTAATTTCAGGATAAAAATGTCGGACTCCCAATCAGCACCCCTACAGTTGACAGTGAGTTCGGTCACCATGACGAAAACGATAACGTAGCGCCCGGGAATGATGTGCCCCCGACTGATCTCGACGGAATCCCGACTGCAGTTCCCATCGACGTGAGCTAATGTGGCCATCAATGCAAATCTGCCCACCGATCCTGAGGGTAGCGTTCATATGGATGTTCGATCGGTCGCACAAAGCACACACGACGGCGAGGATGGTGGAATCAACCTGCAGGTGATCTTCGAAATGTTACAGACTCAACAAGCGTCGATAGCCCAACTCTAGAACTAGAGTCGCCCACCAAGTAGGATTGAGCCTGGACCACCCCAGGAAGTTGTTCACAAAGTTGAGTTGGCCTTAGGGAAATCGAATGAGAAAGAGTCGTGGACCAACCCGGTGATCATGACGATGCTCGAGGAACTAAAAAAATGGATAGAGTCGATAGAGAAGAAGATCGAGGCAAACGATAATAAGATGGAAACTTACAATTCCAGGGTCAATCAAATCCCAGAGCGCCGCCAATATTGAAAGGCCTGGACTCCAAGAAGTTCGTACAGAAACCTTTTCCTCCAAGCGCGGCTCCCAAGTCGATTCCTAAGAAGTTACGCATACCCGAATTATCTAAGTACAATGAAACGAGCGACCCAAACGAGCATGTTACCTCCTACACATGCGCCATCAAAGGGAACAACTTGTAGGATGACGAGATCGAATCTGTCATGCTAAAGAAACTCGGGGAGACCCTGTCAAAGGGATATATGATATGGTATCACAATTTACCACCTAATTCTATTGACTCATCTATTCTTGCATACTCTTTTGTGAAGGAACATACCAGCGCTATAAAGGTCGAAACCAGGAAATCAGACCTTTTCAAAGTAAGGCAGAAGGATAATGAAATGCTTAGAGAGTTCTTGTCCCGGTTTCAAATGGAACGAATGGACTTACCACCGTATTACATCTCACGTTTTCGTACGTTAAAAGTTTTGTCTTCACTTGATCGACGTAGACTCAGGGATGCGATTATCTTGAGGTTAACGTATATACGCTATTTATAATAAGCGATAAGTAAGTGTCATGAAGGATAAAGGGTACACAAATTAAAGAAAATAATTTTCGTTGAAAGTGACCAATATGGGATAAAATACAGGTCAAGCAATAATACCCGATAATTATGAACTAGTACCATGCAATGTACTATATGACCACGGTAGTATAATGTATAAAGTATATATAAAGTATATTAAAAATAAGTAGAATTTTAAGTAATTTAATTTTTTTTAAACTTATGCGAGTAATTAATTAATTACCGAGTAACAGAACATTACCCAGTTAACTAATAAGTGAGTAAAAATTAATAAATTAACTCCCAAAAATATGTGGCAGCCACGCCACTTTCCAAACAATGACTCCTTAGTTATTTGGATATGTGGCAACCTAATAAACTTATGTCAAGACACCCTACCTTTTACACTTTGTATACATATTAGTATATTAACATAAAAAAGGGGTTAGCATTTTTCAAGCTTTAAAAGCGTCACTTTCTTGTCTTGAAGAACAAAGACCAACTCTTCTACCAAAAAAATCATTTGGTATTTTAACTCCACTACCTAATGAAGAACCAACACCTAAAAGAACAATTTCTGTTGAAGACAAGTCTACGCCACAACGTAAGAATTTCTTCTTCTACCAAAGAAAACAAACACTACAAGAAATTGGATAATTAGTGGTGACATTTAGCAGCAACCCCATAAGTTGCTACAAATGTATATTATCAGCAGCGACTTTAAAAGTCGCCACAGTTTGTTTATATTTTGCAGCGACTATTCGTAGGTCGCCTCTAAAAGTGGCTGAAATTTTCACTCTTACTAAAATTAAAATTTTGGCTCCATATTTATTGTGGCGACTTTTGTGAAGTCGCCGCTAAATATGTATTGCAGCAACTGGGTTGCTCCTATTCCCTTTTAAAATAACAAAAGAAAATAATTAGTAAATGAAACACTAAAATTGGTCCAGAGACAGAAGCAGCGAAACTCTCATCTCTAACACATCGAGTCGATGTAAAGAACAGTGAAGCGCCCAAAATCGGTCCTCTATAGCTAGAAATCCCAAATCGCAACCCTAAATCGGTCCTCTCTAGGTAGAAATCTGTCCAGATAATAGAAATCCCAAATCGAAATCCCTTAAAAATGTTACCCAAATCGAAATCCCTCAAATCAGAATGTGAATTCGATTGGGTATTTATGATACTTGCCGGACACTTCATTTTGAAGCTAAATCTTAAGATTGGAAGCTGGATTTGTGAATCGAGTTGTGCGAAGAAGTTGTTGCCGGGTTTGAATTTGTGTATAGAGTTGTGTGAAGAAGAAGACCACTATGGACTTTCGATTCAAAGCTTCTTCAACTTCAAGTATTCAAGAACTTGTACACAGCTGCGGAAGTCGGCAAAGGACAAGATAATATAGAAGTGAAATTTTAAAAACTTAGGTATGTTAAAATCCCTAATCTTTTCGTTTTTCTTTGGGGAAAGAAGTTGCTTTGCTGTAATCAAGTATTTTAATTTTTTTAAATTAAAATTAATTTCACTTCTATGCATGCCAGTAGGTTTTGATCAAGTTATCTCATTAGTATATTGTTGGACATATCTTCGATAATTCTTAAAAGTGACTATTGAAAAGTGATAATGATATAAATCCTTTGCCCTGTGTGAGTGAAAACTTGTGTGTTATGCAGTTCCAACCAGAGCAGTTTTATGTCTACATTTCCTCACAGAAAATATGAAATATATAATTCAAAATTTCCCATCAGAAACTTGCTCATTGTGTCTGACCCTCTTCATGAAAAATTAGGTATACTAACTGGGAGTAGTGCATATCTGTCCACCAGTAAATTATCATAGATATAAAACCCAAAGAATTTCGTTGAAGGAGATCTCACCAACCCGTTGTTGTTGTTTTCTTGTTTTCTTCCCTTTTATTAAGTAACTTTCCTGTACCCCATAGCGAAGCTTGGTTCTTCCTTGTCGTTTAAGAGTCGGGTTCAAGTTTTCTATGAAATGGATCGGTCTTTGTTTATTTGTTGTTCTCCTAAGGCGCTCAAGATTATTATAATTGAAAACACAATTTTGGTTATGGCAGGTCTCTTCTTGGTATGGGATTAGTTTCACTCTTAGCAATTAGATTGACTGATTCACTCGGTTAAAGAATCGCAGGAGTTTTCTTGTCTTCGTAGTTTGATCTTCGAATAGCTTTTGCCTGTTTTAAAATCTTCGAATAATTTGTCTTCATAGTTTCATTCCAGAACATTTCCTCTGCAGTATTCCTCTTTGCAGAGAAAAGAAGCAGAAGATCACCATAAATGCTTCTTCCTCGTAATTTCTCTGCCCGTTTAACTATCTTCTAATCTCGTCCAGCATAAGAAATTTTGTTATATGATTTCTGAATATTGTTTGTTGAAGTTATCAATCTTGCATATTACCTGGCAGGAACTTAAGTAACACATTACTAAGGTCATGTATTTTTGTAGTTTCATAGAGTGGTACATACCATAGTTTGAACTTGTTCTTCATTGCACACAATTCGTATAAGTAATTCTGGAATAGACTGCTTCCTTCTTGTTGAATAATGTATTTTTGTTACTGCTTATCTGAATACCCCTGGTATATGTTAGTTATTATATATATTTTGATTATTATAATCCTTCCCCTTTTAATTAGTAAATTTATTTATTTATTTTTTTAATATAGATATGATGGATAAAAGTTGGTTGAATATTAGGAATAGAGTCGACCAAAGATACAGAGATGGAGTAGACAACTTTCTTAATTGGAAATTCAGTCAACCAACGGTGAACACTATGATTCGGTGTCCTTGACAATAAATAGTTCTGAAACACGGAGAAGTAATGTGGTTAAAGGTCAAGGTAATAAACTACTTTCAATATTGTTGTGACTTTAAGTTGCAAGGTTTATTTATGTGGTTAGGATATTGAATATAATGTTACATTTATTGTCAGGATAAGTTTGAAGTTTGCAGCAGGTTGCGAGAGCATAGGTTTCAGGCCTTTGTAATTAGCATTATGCAAAGGCTTTTTAGAGCATGAAAAGCTCGACTCAACATTCTGCACTCTAAGTACAATACTAATGAAGAAAGATTGTCTCATCAACCTGAAGATGTTGAGCTTGAGGACTGGAAATACCTAATACAATATTTTGGAAGTCCGGAATTTAAGGTATTAACTTAATACCTGAAAATTGTCTCTTTGAAAGATGATTTATTAATCTGTTTACTTACAGGTTGTAAGTGAGAGGAACAAAAGAAATAGAGAAAAGCAAATAACTAAGCATACTTGTGGTACAAAGTCTTTTGCAGAAGTAGATGAATCTACGATAAAAATATGTTTAGTCCCCTACTATCACATATGCTTCTTTGTTATTTACATATTTATATATTCGCTTATATATTTTTTTCCGTAACTATATTGTAGAGAAATCCTATTACTGGAGAATTGGACACACCAGATAAAGTTTTAGAGATCCAACATACACGCAAGGATGATAGAGGCGAACTGGTGTGGTTGGATTCACAATCCCAACAAATTCATGTAATTATCTAAAAACACTTATAAAGTTCTCTGTTTCTGTAAGTTTCATTTAATATGTTTTATTATGTTTTGATTTAAATGATTATGCATAAATACAGGGTCAACTCTAGGAAGTTGTTGCTCAGCAACAATCTGAGGAGATCGAGCATCCCATGACTAGAGATGAAATTTTATCCTCCGTTGTTGGTGAGAGAACATGCTATGTTCGTGGAAAAGGATACGGAAAGAAGCCTCCTAAAAAGAGTAACATTCAGTAGTCAAACATAGAGGCCAGTGTGTCTTCTGCTATTGATATTGTGCGCCAGGAGATGCAAGCCGAGATGGATAGGAAGTTGAAAGAAGAACATGAACAAATGGCTGCTGAGTTGCGAAGAAATATGGAAATTGAGTTGGAAAGGAAGTTGGCAGAGGAGAGTCAACACACAAATGCAGAAACAGACAAGAGGATCTCTCTAGAAGTGGAGAAGAAGATGCACAAATAATTTGCTAGTTTCTTGACCAGAATGCAACAACAACAGGTACTTTCTCCGCTCCTTCTTAACAATGCTTCTTCCTTCTCGACATTTCTTCTTCCTTCCTTCTATAATGACTTCATGTTTAAGGGTTTAGAAATGTGTTGGTATCTCTGGTTTTAGTAATGTATTGGTTCTATTTCAACAGAAAGGTTGATTTTAGTACGTAATGTGTTAGTATCTCTGATTTTAGTACGTAAGGTTGGTTTGCCTGGTGGTTAATCTGCTATGCTTATGTTGGCCCTGAACTTGTGACTTTCTGCAATGAGTAACATCAGTGGAGGAATTGTTCCTTCTCACCTCTGTTCCTGCTATGCTTATGTTGGCCCTGAACTTATGTTATGCTTTTTATCCCGAAGTAATGGGACTAGCTCAAGTTTAGAATTCGCTCTACTTATGCAATAGAGCAATACTTGGTTAGTTGATTTGTCTTTTAGCTGATTTTTGGTTAATTGTTTAAGTACTTAGTTGCCAGCTATGTTGGGTCCCTAACGGATAGCTCAATCATAAAAAAGTTACCGGAGTGAATAAAAGTTTGAAAAGTTACTGGAGTGAATAAAAGTTTGAACTTTGTTAGGTTTGTGGTAGATTTTGGAAGAATTTATGTTATGCTTTTTTTCTTCTTGATTTTGGGTAATGGGTGTAAGCATGCAAAATTTATTGAATTGAAATTCAATAAAATATTTTGGACTGTACTTTAAATATTTGTTAGTCCAAATAAATATTATGGGTCAATATGATTAGATTAATTATATTAGTCCAATATATATGGATTAAATAAATAAGTCTTAATCTATTGGGCTAGCCCATTTAATTGAGCTAAAGTGATGAGCCCACTTAATTAAGCCCAAGATGTTATCTTCCTAGAGGTCCAGTTTGGTGCCATATGTCAAATGACGTGGAGCGCCAAGTCAAACGAAAGAGCCAATAGGATCGTGCCATGTGTCAAAATGACAAGGCATGCCCAATCACACTAAAAGTCCAATGAAATCGCGCCACGTGTGCAAGTGACATGTTCTGGACAATCAAATCCGGCCATGTCACACTTCAATTTGATTGGTCGGAAAAAATTTGTTCTTATCACAACTCCTTCTTTCCACAACTATAAATATGGGTCTTCATAACTCAGAAAAGACACCAGAAGTTATAACAAGAAGCAAGAGAAAGATCGTGGATCAAACGCCGCAAATTTCTCTACAAGTTTCAAGCTTCAAGCAATCAAGTTCAAGCTCAAGAACGAAGAACAATTCAAGTATTCAAGATCAAGAACGAAGTCAAATCAAATACAAGGCGTTCAAGATCAAGTCTACTTGTTTGTGATAAAATTCGTGGCAACAATCAAAGTGTTCGTGACGGATAAATCAAATTACAATTCAAGATCAACCTCAAAAGCCCTTGAATTTATACTAGAAAAGTAGAATCAGAGGAATCATAGAGATTGTAACACTCAAATATTCGAAATAAAATACTACGATTGTTGCGATATTTTTTCGGTCTTGATTTTATTTTCTCGACCCAAATTTATTGTCTACAAATTCTGGCACGCCCAGCGGGACAATCTCTACCTTTCATCTCAACTTTTCAATCACCAAAGTTCAAGAACATTGAAATGTCTTCGAAGAAAATCAACTCCAAATCAACATCCACCAAGGCTGCTAACTCCAGGTTCTATGCTGATGTGGAAAGCATCCTCAATGTCACCTTTGGAAGCTTCGGACCAGTTACGAGGAGCAAAGCAAGCTCTTTAGGATAACAAGCACCCCAAGTGTCGTCCGCATCAACCCCTGTTTTCGGATCTTCATCCTCAGAAGGAGCAAGATCTTCCACAAATGCATCTGAAGGAGGAAGCGATGTTGCTGAAAAGATCAATAAAACTCTTGCTCTGCTTGACCTCTCCGGCTCCAAGCACTCTGCTGTGAAGGAAGATGATGATGCTTCAAGCAATGGATCCTCCCCTCTTGCACCACATAGCATGAGCCAGTCAAAGATCAATCTGTGTGAAAATCCATGCTACTCTCCGTCATCGACGACAATCATGCAATCTATGGTGACAAACACTTAATCTATGGAGGAGCAGTTGGCAAACTTGACGGAAGCAATCGCTGGCTTGACCAAATGCATGCAAAATCAAGAGGCTAGAATTGACAAGCTAACAGACAGAGTGGGAATCTTGTTGGAAGAAGAATATACCCATGCACCCGGCAAGCTCCCAGAAGTTCTAGAGAGTGACTCTCCCCCAAGACAAGCAACATCCACTAAGGCTATCCCTGTCTCATCTGAAGGGATGATTCCAATCGATCAACTGAAGGAGTTCATCGAAGGAACCATTAAGAACAAATATGAAGTTGCTGCCAAATCCTCCCTTACATATGCAAAGCCATACACTGCAAGGGTCGATATGTTGAAGATGCCTGCTGGCTATCAACCTCCAAAGTTTCAACAATTTGATGGTAAAGGTAACCCAAAGCAATATATTGCACACTTCGTTGAGACGTGCAACAATGCTGGGACTTATGGAGATTACCTCATCAAGCAGTTTGTTCGCTCGCTAAAAGGAAATGCTTTTGAATGGTACACGGACCTCGAGGCTGGATCTATCGATAGTTGGGATCAACTAGAGCAAGAGTTCCTCAATCGCTTTTATAGCACAAGACGCACGGTGAGTATGATAGAGCTTACAAATACTCGTCAACGAAAGGGGGAACCAGTTATCGACTTTATCAATCATTGGAGGAATGCAAGCCTCAACTGCAAAGACAGGCTTAGTGAAGCTTCAGGCATAGAGATGTGCATCCAAGGCATGCATTGGGGATTGTGCTACATCTTGCAAGGTATCAAGCCTAGCACATTTGAAGAACTTGAAACTCATGCCCATGACATGGAATTGAGCATGGATTCCGCTGGAAATGAAAGGCTACCCATCTATGAACCTCATAAAGTGAATGACAAGCAAGAAGTCAGGAAGTGGGGCAAGTTCGTACCCAAGTCTGAAAGCAAAGAAGCTATGAATGTCAATACGTCACTTGTGAAGTTCACGATGAAGGAGAGCAAGAAGCAGAGTATGAAATCCACTTCGTTTCAAGATAAGCCAAGTGGGAAGCTGACTCTAAAAGAAATGCAAGAGAAAGAGTACCCATTCCTGGATTCTGGTATGCCAGTCATTTTCGAAGAACTCCTCGAGTTAAATCTCATCGAGCTTCCGGAGATGAAGCGACCAAATGAAGCTGGGAAAACAAATGACCCAAATTACTGCAAATATCACCGACTTGTAAGCCACCCTCTAGAGAAGTGCTTTATCTTCAAGGATAAAGTCATGGACTTGGCTCGCGAAAAGAAGATCGTGCTTGAAGATGAAAAAGCAAGCGCAAACCAAGTCTCTATCACCTTAGGCATATTCAGTCCGGATGAATTATGTAATTTTAAAGAAAGTAAAAATGAAGAATTACTGGAGAGCGACAAAGCTGAAGTCAACCAACCTGATGATGATGAAGGTTGGACATTGGTGACTCGTCGTAGGCGCCACAAAAGGAGCCCACAAAAAGAATCAGTGGAACAACCAACAAGGAAGATGATGGTAAAAAGACCAATAAAAAAGAATCCAGGTAGACATTTGAAGAAAGCAAAAGTGGAGATGCACCACCCTCAAAAGCCACGAAATCTAGTGACCTTGGAGGAGTTTTTACCAAGTTGGTTTCGCGCGAAGATTTCCCATGAGGGCATTGATGCCTCTTGTTGCCATGCTGACAAAGGGGAAGAAAAGAGTGATGACCTACCATTGGCACCATCTTTGGAAAAGCCCATCGAGTCCACTCCTCGAGAAGTTAATGCTTGTGAGGAAAAGGTCACGTTCACAAATGATGATCTTTTGCTAGGTGACACTCCTCATAACCGCCCATTGTACCTGGTTGGCTATATGCGCGATGAAAGGGTAAATCAGATTTTGGTTGATGGAGGATCCTCAGTGAACATTTTGCCAATCCATACTGTGAAAGAACTTGGTATTCCCATGAACGAACTCTCAGAAAGTCGTGTGATGATCCAAGGATTTAACCAAGGGGGGCAAAGAGCCATAGTCGTGATCAGGCTGGGAATCGCTATTGAAGATATGCAATCAATTGCATAGCTGCATGTGATCGACGCGAAGACTTCATACAATGTTTTGCTTGGGAGTCCTTGGATACATGAGAATAAAGTTGTTCCATCTACCTACCATCAATGTTTAAAATACTACGAGGGTGAAGTCGAGAAGATGGTAGTTGCCGATGATGAGCCATTCACCGAGGCTGAGTCACACTTTGCCAATGCAAAGTTCTACTTGAAGAACCGCATTGTGAAGGAGCTGAAAGTTGATGATGGTACGAAAAGAAAGAATGACGAACCCATAACTAAAAGAGATGATGTGACTATTGGTAAAGCCAAAACTGTTACTGAGGAGGTACCCGCCAATGTGAGTAAATCTCATAAAGGGGGTATTGCGTCTTATGGGAAAAAAGTAAGTCCCGCCCTTCAATATGTCCCTAAAAGGAAGAAAGACGAGGTCGGATCACATAATCTCCAAACCAAGACGCTAAGGGAGTTAACTCTTCCGGTAAAACGAATTGAGGCAATAAAGATGTCCTCAAAGCCGTTTGCAGGGTTTGTAGCCCAAAATCGTTTGCAGAATGTGGCACTCCCTACAAGACGAACAGATGAAGGTTTCGATCCTAACGCTTACAAACTATTTGCAAAAGCTGGATACAATCCCAACAAGCCGTCAAAGTTAGGGAAACTCCCATCAGAATCTGCAATGAGGCAACCCCGTGAAGGTTTGGGATACAAGCAACTGTCACCAGTGTGCATCTCAATAAGAAGGGCAAGTAGCAATTATATCACTGTAGAAGACAAATCTGCCGCTTCTAATAGGCCTTCTATCTTTGATCGACTTGGAAAATCAACTGTGAGAACTTCTGTATTTGAGAGATTGGGTCCATTAAAGAAGGGGAATAAGTTCCAGAGAAATCATCGAAATACAAGAACACCCGCTTCACCCAAAATTCAGGAGATCTCTAAGGATTTCCAAAGTTTGGTTCCTTCAAGAATGAGGCGACAAACAAAACTGGTGGTTTCATGTGAAGAAGTACTGAAGGTAAAGCCATATACTGTGGTCTACACTAAGGAACGTAACGAAGATGAAGAAAGTGTAGGTTCTTCGTATCATATCACTGTATAAGGCGAGAATGGTGTTTCGTCTTCGATGGAAGATAATGCGGAATTGGAGGATATTTCGCCGTGTTATCACATATCCTTCAATGATGGGACCCTCAAGAAGATGAAGATGCGAAAGATGTTCCACCTGAACTTGAAGAAGGAGTGAAGACGATAGTTGATGCCTTAAAAGAAGTTAACCTTGGCACCGATGAGGAACCAAGACCCACCTACCTAAGTGCTTTACTAGAAGCTGATGAAGAGAACACTTATATTGTGTTACTCAAAGAATTAAGGGATGTGTTTGCTTGGAGTTACAAAGAGATGCCTGGCTTGGACCCGAAAGTAGCAGTCCATCACCTTGCAGTCAGAAATGGTGCTCGCCCTATTAAACAAGCTCAAAGGCATTTTAGGCCAGACTTGGTTCCCCTGATTGAAACTGAAGTTAACAAACTCATTGAAGCTGGATTTATTCGGGAAGTTAAATACCCAACATGGGTTTCAAGTATTGTCCCTGTAAGGAAGAAGAATGGCTAGATTCGAGTATACGTTGACTTCAGGGACCTCAATAATGCATGTCCCAAAGATGAATTCCCACTTCCTATTCCAGAGCTAATGATCGATGCTACTACTAGTTACGAGGCAATGTCTTTCATGGATGGTTCGTCGGGCTATAACCAAATTCGCATGGCACCAAAAGATGAAGAGCTTACTGCATTTCGCACCCCCAAGGGTTATTTATTGCTACAAGTTAATGCCTTTTGGCTTGAAGAATGCTGGTGCTACTTACCAAAGGGCTATGCAGAATATTTTCGACGATCTTCTCCACAAGAATGTCGAATGCTATGTTGACGACTTGGTGGTGAAATCAAGAGAGAAGGGTGACCACATGAAAGACTTGAGGATGGTATTTGAATTGCTCCGGAGGTACCAACTTAGGATGAATCCGTTGAAATGTGCCTTTGGAGTTACTTCTGGAAAGTTCCTTGGTTTCATTGTCGGACATCGAGGGATCGAAATTGATCAAGCTAAAGTGGATGCCATTTTGAAAATGCCTGAGCCTCAAGATATCCATGAATTGAAGAGTCTGCAAGGAAAGCAAGCATACCTTAGAAGATTCATATCAAACCTAGCTGGGAGGTGCCAACCATTTAGTCACCTCATGAATAAAGGTGTTCCTTTCAAGTGGGATCAAGCTTGTAGCAACGCCTTCGAAAGTATCAAAACCTACTTGATAAAGCCTCCAGTTTTAGCAGCTCCTATACCAGGAAAGCCATTGATACTATACATTGCGGTGCAGGAAAGGTCTGTTGGAGCATTATTGGCCCAAGAAAATAGTGAGGGGAAAGAAAACTCTCTTTACTACTTGAGCAGGATGATGACACCTAACAAGTTGAACTATTCGCCAATTGAAAAGTTGTGTTTGGCGCTAGTCTTCTCAATTCAAAAGTTGAAGCACTACTTTCAAGCTCATGTTGTCCGTCTTGTTTCTAAAGCAAATCCCATCAAGTTCGTGATGTCAAAACCTGTTCTTAATGATCGACTAGCGAGATGGTACCTCCAATTTCAACAATTAGAGATTTTGTACATCCCTCAAAAGGCTGTAAAAGGACAAGCATTGGCAGACTTCTTGGGAGATCATCTGATACCTGATGACTGGGAGCTAACTGATGAACTACCTGATGAGGACGCAATGGTCGTTGAAGTTCAACCCCCATGGATGATGTACTTTGATGGTGCTGCGCATCGTGGGGGAGCCGGAGCTGGCGTAGTATTTATCACTCCTCAAGGTGAAGTCTTGCCCTACTCCTTCACCTTGACACAACTATGTTCCAACAATTTTGCTGAATATCAAGCATTAATACTTGGGCTTGAAATGGCCGTTGATATGAAGCAATTGCAATTGCAAGTCTTTGGTGACTCCCAGTTAGTGGTCAATCAGCTTTTGGGTAGTTACGAGGTCAAGAAGCCTGAACTACGCCCATATCATGATTACGCAAAAAGGTTGATGGGGTGGCTCAGCGATGTGACTATTCAGTATGTACCAAGGAAAGAAAACAAAAAGGTTGATGCTTTAGCTGCTCTAGCTTCATCATTAGCCCTACCTGACCAAGTGCAAGTTACCGTCTACCAAAAATGGGTAGTACCACCGCCAAATGAGGTCAAAGGTGAAGAAAACGAACTCAAGCATCTTGTTGCTGTTTCTGAAATTGAGAAAGAAGAATGGCAACAACCCATTATCGACTACTTATGCTATGGGATACTTCCAGAAAATCCGAGGAGAAGGACTAAAATCCGTCGTCGTGCACCTCGCTTCCTTTACTATAAGGATACTCTATACAGAAGGTCGTTCGAGGGAGTACTATTGCGATGCCTAGGAGAAGAAGAAGCTTTCCAAGCTTTGCAAGAGGCACATTCTGGGGTATATGGGTCACACCAGTCCGGACCAAAGCTCCACTTCCATATAAAAAGGATGGGATATTATTGGCCAACAATGGTAAAGATTGCTTGGACTATGCTCGAAGATGCAAGGCTTGTCAATTCCATGCGAATTTTATTCATCAACCTCCTGAAGTGTTGCACCCGACTACTGCATCCTGGCCATTTGACGCTTGGGGATTGGATGTTGTTGGACCACTACCAAAGTCCTCTGGTGGGCACCTATACATCTTGGCTGCAACTGATTACTTCTCAAAATGGGCTGAAGCTATTGCTCTTAAGGAAGTAAAAAAGGAAAATGTTGCAAGTTTCATCTGAGTAAACATTATTTGTCGCTTTGGCATTCCTCATTACATAATAACGGATAATGGAAAGCCATTCAATAATAGGTTAATGAACAGGATTTGTGATCTTTTTGGCTTCAAGCAACGTAACTCTTCGATGTACAATGCTGCCGTCAATGGTCTAGCTGAGGCATTCAACAAGACTCTATGCAACTTGTTAAAGAAAGTTGTCTCCAAATCCAAACAAGATTGGAATGACCGTATGGAAGAAGCTCTATGGGCATATAGAACGACTCATCGCACGCCAACACAGGTGACTCCTTATTCACTCGTTTATGGAGTCGAAGCTGTCTTGCCACTTGAGAGTCAAATACCTTCGTTACGACTGGCTATTCAAGAAGGGATCACTGATGAAGAAAATGCTCGACTTCGATTAGCAGAGTTGGAAGCTCTTGATGAAAAAAGATTGGAAGCTCAACAGAGTCTTGAATGTTATCAAGCTCGATTGTCTCGCGCCTTCAATAAAAGAGTTTGTCCGAGATCCTTTCAAGTAGGTGATCAAGTCCTTGCCGTACGAAGACCCATAATTTCTTCCCATAAACCTGTAGGGAAGTTCACTTCAAAATGGGATGGGCCATATGTCGTACAAGAAGCTTATTCAAGTGGGGCTTACAAGCTGGTTGATGCAGATGGTATGAGAATTGGCCCTATCAACGACAAGTTTTTGAAGAAGTATTATCCATGAAGTTGCAAGTCATGACACTCCTCGACGTACGAGCCTAAACTGCAAGTCATGACGCTCCTCGACGTACGAGCCTAAATTGCAAGTCATGACGCTCCTCGACGTACGAGGCTAAACTGCAAGTCATGATGCTCCTCGACACACGAGCCTAAACTGCATGTTGCTACACACCTAGCCCGCAAGAGTATAAACTGTGTACTGCTAAAAAAAAGTCCACTAGGTTGAAAATCTCAAAAGAGGCGCCCTAGGCAAAAGTTAGGACGTAAAAAAAAAGTCCGCTAGGTTGAAAATCTCGAAAGAGGCGGCCTAGGCAAAAGCTAGGAATTAAAAAAAAAAGAGTCTGCTAGGTTGAAAACTTCGAAAGAGGTGGCCTAGGCAAAAGTTAGAACATAAAAAAATCACCCAGTCTGAACTACGGAATGACTTGATCCTCTTTACCGAGGTACGTAGGCAGCTTAAAGTTTCATTCTAAGTTCAGTCGCATAAGTTCAAAAGATATATATTGCCCTAATTGTTGTCCGAGTGAAGTATGGAGGAATGCAAAATCAAGCTGAAATGCCATGCTCTTGTTGAACTTTGATCTCATTTGATTTAAAAGGAGCAACCCTCCATGGTAAATTGATATCTTCAAGTCCGTTGGTATTCAAGTTGAAGTCCCCAAGTTGAAATCTTCAACTCTGTCGGTCTTCAAGTTGAAGTCTTCAAATTCGCCGATCTTCGAGTTGAAATATTTAGGCCCTCCAAGTCTCAAAGTTGAAGTCTTCAAGTTCGTCGGTCTACAAGTTGAAGTTTTCAAATTCGCCGATCTTCAAGTTGAAATATTTAGGCCTTCCAAGTCTCAAATTTGAAGTCTTCAAGTCTGTCGGTCTTCAAGTTGAAGTCTTCAAATTCGCCGATCTTCAAGTTGAAATATTTAGGCCCTCCAAGTCTCAAAGTTGAAGTCTTCAAGTTCGTTGGTTTTCAAGTTTCAGTCTTCAAATTCCCCGATCTTAAAGTTGAAATACTTAAGCCCCCCAAGTTGAAGTCTTCAAGTTCGTCGGTCTTCAAGTTTCAGTCTTCAAATTCGCCGATCTTAAAGCTAAATTGTTTAAGCCCTCCGAATCTTTGAGTTGAAGTCTTCAAAGTCCGCCAAATCTGTAAAGTTTTCCAAGTGTTCAATTCGATGTCGTCTTCAAGTTGAAGCTTTGTAACTTTCCAATCTTAAGGTGGACATATAAGTCCCTTTGCACCTTAAGTTGGCCTCTTCGTGGGTTTGTCCTTAAAAGGAACTATAACTTTCCAATCTTAAGGTGGACATATAAGTCTCTTCGCACCTTAAGTTGGCCTCTTCGTGGGTTTGTCCTTAAAAGGAACTATAACTTTCCAATCTTAAGGTGGACATATGAGTCCGTTCGCACCTTAAGTTGGCCTCGCCGATAGTCGGGCCATTTTGAGAGTAATCTCTCCAAGAATCGGGCCATTTTGAGAGTAATCTCTCCAAGAATTGGGCCACATTGAGAGTAATCTCTCTAAGGATCGGGCCATTTTGAGAGTAATCTCTCCAAGAATAGGGCCATTTTGAGAGTAATCTCTCCAAGAATCGGGCCACATTGAGAGTAATCTCTCCAAGAATCGGGCCATTTTGAGAGTAATCTCTCCAAGAATCGGGCCACATTGAGAGTTATCTCTCCAAGAATCGAACCATTTTGAGAGTAATCTCTCCAAGAATCGGGCCATTTTGAGAGTAATCTCTCCAAGAATCGGGCCACATTGAGAGTAATCTCTCCAAGAATCGGGCAAGGATGAGTACCCATCCCCTCACACCCCAAGATTATCTTCTTCATGCATGGATCATCTTATTGAAGAACATATCTTTCTCGATTGACCTACAAAAAAGAAAAAAGAAAAAAAAAAGACAACAAAGAAGAAAGCACAAGAAAAGAAGAAGAAGAAATTACCTTCGCATCAATGCCTCCAAGTCGTTAAAAATAGACTCAAAGAAATTTCAACACACGCTGAAATTGGTACTAATGGAATGAAGGGTGTGTGGTATTTATAGATGTCGTAAGGTTGCTATAGAGAGCTAGATATCGATGTGGGATGGCTGCTATGAACGAAACCCAACAAGGATTTGAATTGTACTAGTTAGTCTTCTAATTGAAGTTGGTTCACGTGAGAATCCAATAAGGAGGATATTTCCTTAAAGAAAGGATACCATATCCTTTTCCAATTGGAAGACAAGAAAGTCACGTAATGCAACATGCTAAGTATTCATAAATGAATTATTATATAATCTACTAATTGCTACTCAAGCACTGGAGTCATGCTAGCATTTACGTATATCACTGAAATGCCACGTGAAGCTACGTACAAAAATAATGAAAAATGAAAGAGTGATCCTCACATGTACTTCAAGTCTAGTCTTAAAAAAAATCGATAAGCCTTGAAGTAGGGGGCATTTGTAAGCATGCAAAATTTATTGAATTGAAATTCAATAAAATATTTTGGACTGTACTTTAAATATATGTTAGTCCAAATAAATATTATGGGAAAATATTATTAGATTAATTATATTAGTCCAATATATATGGATTAAATAAATAAGTCTTAATCTATTGGGCTAGCCCATTTAATTGGGCTAAAGTAATGAGCCCACTTAATTAAGCCCAAGATGTTATCTTCCTAGAGGCCCAGTTTGGTGCCATATGTCAAATGACATGGCGCGCCAAGTCAAACGAAAGAGCCAATAGGATCGTGCCATGTGTCAAAATGACAAGGCATGCCCAGTCACACTAAAAGTCCAATGAAATCGCGCCACGTGTGCAAGTGACATGTTCTGGCCAATCAAATGCGGCCATGTCACACTTCAATTTGATTGGTCGGAAAGAGTTTATTCTTATCACAACTCCTTCTTTCCACAACTATAAATAGGGGTCTTCATAACTCAGAAAAGACACCAGAAGTTATAACAAGAAGCAAGAGAAAGCTAGTGGATCAAACCCCGCAAATTCTCTACAAATTTCAAGCTTCAAGCAATCAAGTTCAACCTCAAGAACGAAGAACAATTCAAGTATTCAAGATCAAGAACGAAGTCAAATCAAATACAAGGCGTTCAAGATCAAGGCTACTTGTTTGTGATAAAATTCGTGGCAACAATCAAAGTGTTCATGACGGATAAATCAAATTACAATTCAAGATCAACCTCAAAAGCCCTTGAATTTATACTAGAAAAATAGAATCAGAGGAATCATAGAGATTGTAACACTCAAATGTTCGAAATAAAATACTACGATAGTTGTGATATTTTTTCGGTCTTGATTTTATTTTCTCGACCCAAATTTATTGTCTACGATGGGACTTGGCCTCTTATGCTATAGAGCTTTCCTTTGGCTGAGCAAGACTTTTGGTTAATTATTTTACTTCTACTCAGCTGATTTTTTGTTGATTGTTTAAGTAGTTGTAATTGGTTTATTTGCTAGCTGGTCTAGTTCTACTTATTTGCAATAGAGATTGTTTGATGCTTCAATGTATCCATAGTATTACATTTTTCACACAATTAGAGACTCATTCAATTGATATTGGAATGAATTAGAGTAATATGAGTATAAAGTATAGCATGAAAAGAATGAATTGGATATAAAAAATCTCATTATGTTCCTTATATATATTCCTTTTGTCTAGCAGGGACAAGACACTTAAACAGTGGTTCAAGCATGGTGTCGAGCAAGGAGCAGTTACAAGGCACTTAATATTTTGTCTTTTTTGGGATATGTATATGCGTACAATTACAATGCACAATGAAGTGTCGGGTAGTATATATGTAATTGACTTTTTAGTAATGATAATATTTGTAATATTCGGCTTGAGAAATTCTTTCGGTGTTTGTCAAGCATTATTGGTTGCTTTAATATTGATAGTCAATTGATATGAATATCTCTATATGAAATTTGAGTGAATTAGGTTCCTACTGGTATGGAAATGTATATAAAATTTTGGTTGTTATAATTGCTGAGAAAATAACTTTTAGTGACGACATAGTTTTGTCAAAAAATTAGTAATTATTGCGATAGATAAGTTGCCACAGAAGGTCAATTTCTTTTGCAGCGACTTTAGTCGCTACAGAAAACATTGTGTCTTTCATGGCTAAACCTTTTGTGGCCACTTTAGTCGCTACTAAATGACATTTATAGTGGCGACATAATCCTGCCACTAAACATAAATATTTTTTGTGGCAATTTTAGTCGCTACTAAAGAATATTTATAGTGGCGACATAATCTTGCCACTGAACATAAATATATTTTGTGGCGACAGTAGTCACTGCTAAAGGTGAATATATAGTGGCGACCCATCTAATATTTATTTTTATGGAATAATTTTTTGTAGCGTTTTTCCCAACCTTTTGTGGCAACTTTGTCGCCACAAAATATGTTCTTTTAGTGGCGACTATAAATATCACCCACAAATAACCTTCAGTTACGGTTTTCCTTATGGCAATACAAAAGTCGCCGCTTTCCCTTTTAGCAGCGACTTCTAGGGCTTTTGTGGCGACTTTAGTCACCACAATAAGGATAATTTCTTATAGTGAAAAACCAACAGTACGTTAGAAACGTTACCGTTGAAGCCTACAAGACGTTAGCAACAAGACTTTTTGCAATCAAATTCTCCTACGAGAATATTATACAGAGTTTTTCCTACTCTAGATATGTTAAGGCCATCCCTTTTTTCTTTTCGCATGGTCCAAATTATAAAGAAGAAACGAGCAAACGCACAATTTCCATAAATTACTCTATTTATAGAAATACTAGGGGTGTCTATATTCTTAATTCCCCATGAGAATTATTATTATCTTCTGTTCATGGGTCTCAGAATAATACGCAGTTGAAAAAGTTTATCCGGAAGTAATATTGAGATTATTACGTATTTTTCATGCATTTCACCCATTTATACATGTGCATTGACCCATGACCAGATGGCGTTATATACGCGTATATATGTAAATATATGTATATGGGATATGGAAAAAGGTTATGACATTTATATACACACCACCACCTGATCAGCTGGTATATGTTGATGATATTTCCCACAGTGACGGAGACGATATGATGGGATACCCTCAATGGCTTGATGATATAATGTACACCCATACCTATGCATGGCATGACATTATAAATATTTTAGAATTTATAAAGTTATACAGATTTAAAGACATATTTTTATATTCCATGTTTCATCTATGTCTTTTACGTACTAATTTTCATGCCTTACATACTCAGTACATTTTTCGTACTGACGCCCTATTTTACGGGGCCTGCGTTTCATGCCCGCAGGTGCAAGTAGGCAAGTTGTCGGTCCCCCTTCTTAGGATCCCTGATCAGTGAGAGTTGGCATGCTCCACTTGATCCGGAGCTGCTTTTGATTTTGGTACGATACGTTTGTATATATATATATATATATATATATATATATATATATATATATATATATATATATATGGGTATGACGTGGCTCAGTCCCGTCTTTGTACATTTATATTTCTATTAGAGGTCTGTAGACATTATGTCTAGTTGGATAGTATGTGGCCTTGTCGGCTTCCAGTTTTGAGGTCTATAGTTGTCTATAGCCGCCTTGTTGGCTCGCCCTACGTATGTTGCACGTATATGTACATATGCCTTTCGGGAGGTTTTCTTCATGTATATTATTCTCGTAATTCAACAAATGTTATCTAGGTTTATATCTTAGATGCATACTTAGGGGTGTCTGACAGGTAGGACTCGAGCACCCGTCGCGGCCCATCGGTTTGGGTCGTGACACATCGAACACTAATGATTGGGTCATTCAAGATTTCACCCAAGGAATCAATGTTCGAAGCTCGGTGGCTTCGCAGTAGTTGAAGCAGAATTTGATAGAGTACCCAGCTGTTACTTGGGTCATATGTGCATAATCAGTATCAATCAAAAATCAGAGTTGAAGATGATCAACTTGGGGCTCCATTCAGGTCCATTTATCCTGTCAGACCCATTGACAGAATCAAGAGAGATATCGACCGTGAACCGAGATTAAACAAAGATCGGTACCAGCTATATAATGGAGACCGGAGAAACAATGGGTTCGGGTGAAGTTCTATGCGAAATGAAAGGAGAAGTGATCAAGGCTAGAGTACTCGAGGACTTATGAGCAAGAACGGCTTCGACAGGCCTATCGGACCTAAAGAAGCACCAAGGTTATCGGATTATCTTTAATGTTGATGCAACTGCCATCGTATCAGCTATTGGATGCATCAAAGATACTAAATGGCCTAGACTCTTACAATCCGATCTAGCCTAAAGAGATCCTAACCAGATGTGCAAATATCATGACAGTCATGGCCACAAAACGGAGGATTTCCGATAGTTGAGAGAGGAAGTAGCCCGGTTGTTCAACAACGTGCACCTTCGAGAATTTTTGAGCGACCGAGCCAAGAATTATTTCAGAAACATGGATTCTAATAAACAGACCAAACCGAAATAACCCCAACACATCATCAACATGATCATCAGTGGGGTCGATGTCCCTCAAGGGCCGATGTCGAAGCGCACCAAAGTGTCCATCACAATGGAAAAATGGACTCAAGATTACATACCAAAAGGAACCTTGTCTTTCAATGATGAGGACACAGAAGGGATCGTGTAGCCCCACAATGATGCACTAGTAATATCTGTACTCATAAATAAATCTCGAGTTAAGCATGTGTTAATTGATCCAGGTAGCTCGGCCAACATCATCCGGTCGAGAGTCGTAGAACAGCTCGGTTTTCAAGATCAAATCATACCTGCAGTCCGATATCTAAACGGATTCAACATGGCATGTGAAACCACTAAAAGGGACATAACATTACCAAGTCAATGCTGCCAGGACCATCCAAGATGCCAAGTTTTATGTGATAGAAGGAGAAATGAGATACAACGCCCTGTTTAGGAGGCCATGGATTTACAACATGAGGGCAGTGCCCTCGACTCTTCACTATGTGTTAATGTTCCCAACACCGGGAGGGATTAAGACAATCTACGGAGAACAACCAGCCGCAAAAGAGATGTTTGCAGTTGAAGAAGTGATTCTGATATCAACACTCACAACGTCAAAGGAACCAAGCTCGGATACAAAGCAAGAGGCCAAATAACAATCATTGATACCAGCTGCGACGCAATCGGATAAGCATGGGACTGACAAAGATAATGATTATGGTGTTATCCGATCTTTTATAGTGCCGGATGACTCCAGCGCTACTAAATCAACGGTCGAAGAAATAGATTGTTTCGCTTGGTCCCACCTTAATATGACAGGGATCCCACCGGAGATAACCACTCACAAGCTAAGCCTGGACTCGAAATTCCATTCGGTCGCAGAAGAGGAGGCCCCAATCCAAGGTCAAACATGCTTTCATCAAGGACGAGGTATCTAAACTCTTTAAAATAGGGTCCATTCGGGAGGTTAAATTACAGGATTGGTTAGCAAACATAATGGTAGTCCTAAAAAAAGGGAACAAATTAAGAATGTGTGTAGATTATAAGGATTTTAACAAAGTGTGTCCCAAGGACTCTTTCCCTCTACCCAACATCAATCGCATGATCGATGCCACGACCAACCACGAGATCCTAAGTTTTCTCGATGCCTATTTCGGGTACAACCAAATACGGATGGACCCGGATGATCAGGAAAAAACCCTCCTTTACGTACTGCTATGACGTGATGCCATTAGGATTAAAAAATGTCAGTGCCACTTATCAACGCCTAGTAAACGGATGTTTGAGGAATAAATAGGAAAATCGATGGAGGTTTACATTGACGATATGTTGGTTAAGTCCCTGCGAATAGAGGACCATTTAAAATATTTGCAGGAGACCTTCAGCATATTGAAGAAGTACAATCTAAACCTGAAACCGAAGAAATATGCATTCGGAGTCGGATCAGGTAAATTCCTCATGTTCATGGTATCCAACTGAAGAATCAAGATCAACCCCGACAAAATCAAAGCCATCGAAGATATCACAGTCGTGGACAATGTGAAGGTCGTGCAAAGATTAACCGGACTTATAGCCACCATAGGACGATTCATCTCGAGGTCCTCGAATAAGAGTCACGGATTCTTCTCGCTACTCAAGAAGAAGAACAACTTTTAATGGACCCTGGAGTGTCAATGGGACCTGGAGGAACTCAAGCGGGAATCTATCGAGCCCACCGCTGCTTCACACACTGAAGGCACACGAACAACTATACCTGTACTTGGCAGTATAAAAAATAGCGGTAAGTGGAGTCCTGGTCCAAGAAGAACAAGGTATGCAATTTCCAATTTACTATGATAGCAGGACTCTAGGTGAGGCCAAAACTAGGTACCCTTACCTGGAAAAATTGGCGCTCGCTTTGCTAAGCGTCTCTAGGAAAATGAAACCATATTTTTGGTGCTACCCCATATGTTTTGTGACAACTTACCCGTTGAAAAATATTATGCATAAACCCTAACTCTCAAGACGATTTGTCAAATGGGCTGTGGAAATAGTGGGTACGATATTGAGTATCGACCCTGGACATCCATCAAATCTCAAATTTTGGCAGATTTCGTGGTCGATTTTAAGATTTGTTGGTAAAATCGGGGACGTCCTCGAGAATCTGGACCCTCTTTACAGACGGTGCCACGAATGCAAAAGGGTCCGAACTCGACATCATATTGAAGCCGCCAACAAGCAATATAGTTAGAGAATCTATTAGGACTGTAAAGTTGACTAACAACGAGGCTGAATATGAGGCCATGATTGCAAGTATCGAACTAGCCAAAAGCTTGGGGGCGGAGGTGATCGAAGAGAAGTGCGATTCCCTCCTTGTGGTAAACCAAGTTAATGGAATATTCGAGGTTAGAGAAGAACGAATGCAAAGGTACCTGTATAAGTTGCAGGTAACATTACATTGGTTCAAGGAGTGGACCTTCGATGCCCTTGCTAACTTAGGGTCATCGGTCGAAGATGATGAGCTTAATTCGGGGGTAGTCGTGCAACTCATAAGATCGATGGTGGAAGAAGGCCATGCCGAGGTAAACTCTACAAGCCTGACTTGAGATTGGAGAAACAAATACGTAGAATATCTGAAGACTGGAAAACTGCCCTCAGATCCAAAAGAATCAAGGGCCATGCGTACAAAGGTAGCCCAGTTTAGATTCTCCGAAGAAGGAACCTTGTTCAGAAGAATGTTTGATGTCCCACTGGCAATATGTCTAGGACCAGGAGATACCGAATACGTTCTGAGGGAAATCCACGAGGGCACCTGTGAAAATCATTCGGGCGCCGAATCATTTGTTCGAAAGGTGACCAGAACAGGCTATTAATGGATCAACATGGAAAAGGACGTGAAGGAGTTCGTATGAAAATGTGATGGGTTCCAATGACATGATCCAATGATTCACCAACCTGGGGAGCTGCTGCATTCGGTTTTGTCGCCATAGCCTTTCATGAAGTGGGGAATGGACATCGTCGTTCCCCTTCCATGGACACCTAGTATGGCCTAATTTATTTTGTTTATGATTGAATATTTTTCTAAGTGGGTAGAAGCCCAAGTGTACGAGAAGGTTAGGGAGAAGGGGGTCATCGATTTCATTTGGGACCACATCATATGTTGGTTCGGAATGCCGGCCGAGATCGTGTGCGACAACAGAAAATAATTCATCGGTAGCAAAGTAACCCAATATCTTAAAAACCACAACATCAAAAGGATCCTATCAACACCCTACCACCCTAGTGGGAACGGACAAGCCGAATCAACCAACAAAACCAAACCTTAAAAAGAGGTTGACCGATGCCAAAGGAAAATGGAAGGAAATCCTACCCGAAGTCCTGTGGGCATATCGTACAACCTCGAAGTCCAGTATTGAGGCCAATTTATTCTCATTGGTTTACGACGCCGAAGGTCTAATATCTGTTGAAGTAGGATAACCAAGTATCATATTCCGATATACAACAAAGGAATCAAATGGCGAGCCATGAGTACGAACCTGGAGCTATTGGATGAAAGGCGTGAAGCCGCCCTTATTCAGTTGGCTGCCCAAAAGCAACAAATCGAGAGATATTACAATAGAAGGGCTAACCTTCAATACTTCAACATCGGGGACTTAGTATTAAGGATGGTCACGCTGAAAACCTGAAACCCGAATGAGGGAAAGTTGGGGCCGAATTGGGAAGGGCCATATCGTATCATCAAAATCACCGGAAAGGGGTCCTACAAACTCGGAATGATGAACGGCGAACGAGTACCGAACAATTGAATATAACTCACCTGAAATGATATTACTGCTAAAGTATGACCCCATTTGTTTTCTTTTACTTTTATTTTGGACTAATGCTTGCAGGTAACCTACAAGGAGCAATACAAAATTTTAGGCCTAAAAGCACGTGTTGCACTCTTTTTCCCTTGAATTGATTTTGTCCCAAATGGGTTTTCCGGAAAGGTTTTTACCGAGGCAATAGTGGATAGTGCTAACTTATAATCGAAGACCGGTCATGAATCGGTGTCGAAGATCACATTAACAATATATGAGGCTTCTCTATAATCAACCTCGAATACTGGGGACATTACCCTTGGATATCGACTTTAACAAGGGAAGAAACATCGTAACTAAAGGGTCTCGATCGGTAGGATTTATTGTAAGGGCCAAATGGTCAAATGAACCATGCCCACATAGATTGCTCTAGCCCTGACACAAAGCTTGTACAAGTGTGTAATTATGACGCCCAAGAATAAAAAGAAGTCTCTTCCTTGCAGATAAGTATCGTGTCTTTTTAAATTTTTCTTACATTTCTTAAGGAATTTACTACTTCCAATCTCCTAAAGGTATCGATCCTAAGGGCCGCCTCAGTCCCAATTGGAACGATCACTCCCATCTAGGTACTACTGTCTGAAACCAAACTCAGACGGTCCGAGTTATCAGAGCTCGGGGGCATAAGTCCTATTAGTCTATTCTTGAAGTTTAAAGGCTAAGGCCACCCTCACTCGGGTATTGTCATCTTAGGCAAGCTAAAAAAACTCGGGATAACGATAATAACATGGGGCAACACCCGAACTATAAAGGATACGACCATATAAACACGACTTGGAGACGTCCGAAGCCCGTAACAAAAACAACAAGGCCTCAAAATTTCTTAACCGGTTCCAAAGGATACCCTCGACAGACTATGACTTAAAAAAGTCTAAGTACTTGGGAAAAAAACTTTCAGTCACATCGAACCCCCACGATGCCTTAAAATAAAATAAAGTTGAAGGCAAGGTTTGTTCAAATCTCTGAACAAAACCCAATTATTTCATGCTAAGGCATTTAGATCATTGCAAATAAAAGTAAATAAGGCAAAGAGAAAATTCGAAAGTTGTTGAAAGGAAAAAGCCAAATTCATAATTAGAAATTCTTTTTACAAGGGCCAAACAACCTGATGCAAATTTTTACAAAGGCTAAACGGCCTCAACAAAAATACAAAAAACAAAAACATCTAAAGGCCTAAATGGCCTAGTCTTCGCCGGGGCAACATCATCACCTTCGAGATCTCCGCCACCCTCGGACTCGCCCAAATCTTCGAACTCCTCATTATCTTCGGGATAGGCTAATTTTTTGGCTTCGACTTCGAGCTCTTTGGCACTCTCGATCTCAGTCGATAAGTCAAAGACCCGAGCATGAATTTCCTCAAGGGCCTCCCTTTGAGAATGCCACTTCACGTGCTCGATGATGTCTTTTGACCGAACCTGAGCTACCTCGACATCAGCCTTATAAATAGCCACCATTTCGTCGGCATCAACTTTAATTACTTTGGCCTCCGACTTGACCGTTTCGAGATCCTTGGCCAGATTTTCCCGATCAGAGACGACAAAATTCAGCTGGGACTGGAGCTCCTCGATCTTCTTAGCTTGCGCCAAGGACTTCTCCTTTAAAGCTCGAAGTTGAACCTCATCTGAAGCCAGTTGTGCCCGAGCGGTCTCCTTTTCTGAGGACAGGCGATTTATATTCTTTTTCCATTCTTCTGCCTCGGCCTTTACCGCATCTACCTCTGCATGGAGCTGTCCGATCTGATCAAGCTTCTGTTGGACCTACGGGTTCAGACCATTAGCCACCGTATCTGACTCATCGTCACTAACCTCAAATACTCTTCTTACCTGCTCGACTAGGTCGGCATGCTCCTTCCAAGCTGCTTCAGACTCGGCTTGAAGTTCCTTGACCTTCCCCTCATGTTGCTCACTGAGAAGTTTGTAAGCATCCCTTTTCTCAATAAGCTCTTGGGTCTCGGCCTCATGGTGGTTTAACTTTTCTCGGTATTGGAGAAAAGTCTCGTGATGAGGCACCGAGGCCTACAAACACAAAGAAAAATGTTACGATTATTTATGACATAATCTAAATATATAATAGAAAAATCGTCAAGAGGCATTCGAAGTTACCCGGTTTAGCGCTTATTGGGCTTCATTGAACAGACAGGACACTTCTACCTCGTTCATATTCACTTGATCCTCTTCGGTCACCAGACACCAAAGATAATTTGCAACCCCCACCGGGGCGGAGAGGACCCGGGCATCCTCCGAAATGGACATAATAAATGACCGCTTCCGGCCAGGATCTGCACTTGGAGCTGGGAATCAGTTTACTAGTTTCGGACTTGAAGAAGGCCCGCTGGTTCCTGAAGATGGACTCTTCTTTGGTACCGGTAAGTCACCCAGCCTGGGGATGTACTCTGAGGCGGAAGAATCTAAACAATCAAAGAAGTGGTTAAAAGAGTCTTCCACCCCTTGGAGCCCCTCATTTGGGCGTTCTTTTAGAGTTTGGGCGTCGTGGATCAAGGAGTCAGTAAATAAGGGCGACCCAGAGAGATATATCACTTCAAGTGCGTCCTTCGGTGCATTATCCTCTGCCCTAGAAGCACCAACCATAGTATCTTGGTCGGCCTCCCTAACTTGGGGCAAAATAGCCTAGCCCCTCCTTGGTTGGGAGGCCTCGACCACTGCCTCCTCAACAGCCTTCCTGGTTTGAGTCAGTAAGATGTTGCCTCGCACGCAGGCCACCAGTTCAGAATGTTCTTCTTCTTCTTCGGACTCATCCCTTAGTAGGTGGATTGAGTTCGATGGGAGCTCTCGAGCGCTGGTGTATTCCTTAGATTTGCGCACCAGCCTCATTTTATATTTTTTCTTCTCCTTGTTTGGATAACTTAGAGGCCTTCCCCTTACCCTGCCTCGGAGCAGGGGACTCGACAGTGCTATTCTCGTTGTCGGATAGAGGCCTCATTGCAATATCCTTCCCAAGGCCTACAAAGAAAAACATGAGTGAGGCAGCACGGAAGAAACCCAAGTGTTGTCTATTCAAGGAAGGGATCTCACCGTGAGAACAGGCCTCCCACCGACCCTTCGAAAGTTCGCGCCATGCGTACTTGGAATATGGTCTTTTAGAAACGATGTCCTCGACACACTCCCTGAGTCAAGGAACTGCATATGGAGCTTGAGCAACAGTTGCATCACCACTAGACATCAATAAGAAAGAGGGAAAAAGCAAAAATATTAAATTCTGGGAAAAAACAAAATTTACTTACGTTTTGTGTTCCACTCTTTGGGGAATGGCATGTCCTTAGCCGAGATTAGGTCCGAGGTCCTCACTCGGACAAATTGGCCTAGTCAACCTCGATCTCGATCTTCGTCGATGCTCGAGAACGAAGCTTTGGTGGCCCGACGCGCAAGTTTAATCAGTCCTCCCGGAAGAATCTATGACTGTATAGGCGCATCAGATGATCAACGGTGAATGGGCATCCATCAATCTTGCTCACGAAGAATCGGAGGAGAATAACTATCCTCTAGAACGAGGGTGGATCTGACCAAGACACACCTCGTACCTTTTGTAGAACTACATGATCATCGGGTCCAATGTGCCCAACGTAAAGGGATAAGTGTAAACACTTAAGTATCCCTTAACATGGGTAATGATGTCTTCTTCGGGCCTGGGAACCACCACGTCTTTTTCGACACAGTTAGTCCTTTATGATCATAGGGAGGATATCTTCGGTGATCGAGCAAATATACCTTGATACCTTTTCACCCCGACCCGGAACGGGTGAAGGTTTCTAAACTTTGAAGTCAACAGTCACCGAGCACCCGCCAGGAATAAACGCGTAATTAGGAGGTTCTGCTACTGGTTCCTCACTGGCGGGTCGGGAAGAAGAAGCAGTTTCTTTCTGAGAGACTGTCTTAGAAGTTTTCGCCATTTTTTGGATAAAGATGAAGAAAAGGAAGTTAAAAGGGTATGCTTAATGGTTTAGATAAGTGATAATTCTTACAAAGCTCTCAAGAAATTTGGGTACAAGTGCTAGAAAATGCAAAGATTTTTAAGAACAAGAGTAGGAAAGGTTTGGATGTAAAGTTTAAATAAATGAAGGAGGGGATATTTATAATTTTCAAATGACGGTTCAAAACCAGGAGTGACCGACCAGCAACTGACGAGCATTTAACGCCATTAAGACATGATTGACGAGACGTTTCTAACGCGGTGTATCGAGTCGAGAATCGGGAACTCATATCGTTTATCGTTGTTTACTCTCCGAAAAATAAAGGGACTATCTATATACGGTCGAAATCGGGCTCGTCTATTGGATGAAAGATCGGGATTGAAACGTGAATAGTTGAAGATCGACCTCGGATTCCATCGAACTAGGGCACGAGGTCAAAATGCCCGTCTTCAAGGATATCGAGTCCATGACCCCAGAATCGACCCTGACACCGAATGAGCTCGAGAAAACATTGTCAGGCTGGATAACAGAAGGCCAAAATATCCGTAACCGGTCAGGTATCACGACGGGAATCTCGGCATGTATAAATGGGAAACTAGCTAATTAGCAAATTATGAGATTTTCTACCTTTTACAGAATTGTACCTAAAGTATGACTCCTTTACTATATAAAGGGAGTCTGATTATTTGTAAAGCACATTGTAACATCCTCTCAGAAGCAATATACTATTATTTTCTCTTTAAATTCTATTTCAACTATATCTTGATACTGATCGAAGTACGTTCAGCTAAAGGGTGGCTCTACTCCCCAAGGCTTTTACTGTTCAATTCGTGTTATTTGAACTTACTTTATCATACTTTATATCCAATTACAATTTAACTTATCGCTTTGTGTCAATTTAATCCACGTATCCTTAAAATCACTTATAAATTTAATTGTTATCCGATTTTGAGGGTAAACACATAGTTTTTTAGGGAGATAGACCCATGCACTTAATTGATATAAGATAGAATTACAACCACTAGGCTTTAACTCTAATCTCTCAAAAAAATGAGACGTTGGAAATTGAGTTGAAATGTCAATAATGCATTCATACTTTGAAGTTGGTCTATGGTCATTCACTACACTAATTTTCCCCACAACATTAGTTATAAGTATATGTGCACTAGACACTAAAGAGGAAAACAACTAGGATAACTATAGAGTCATCATTAGCCTTGTATGTCTATACCTAGTTAAAATACAGTACTCAATGATATGTTTGTTCTCATGTAGGCCCAGTGATGAAAGCACTAAATTCGTTCTCGCATCACAAAATCATTTCAAAAAGCTTTTGGCTTCTGGTTTTCTAGGTATCTGGAACCAAATGAGCAAGGCACTTCCAATTCTGGATACAGAAAACTCAAGTGCCTTAAGTGAAAAAGTTACATAACTTCCTCAAATAAGTGAAGTTTTATTGTGTGCCTCACACAGCTAATATTAGTTTTGTGAGACTCCTTTTTGTCTCACAAATTTGTGGACCTCAATCTTACACTTCTGGATCAATAAAAATCTGGGTCCACAAAACTATGAGATGAAAAAGATGCCTCATACAACTAGTATTAGTTGTACGAGACACCAAAGAAAATTTTCCCTCAAACAAAGATAAGTGACCTGGCAACTCTTTATAGTTAGGTTTCTTCATTAGCTGTCTGAATCATGCATGAGATGGGTAAGACACTACCACTCCATTCTTTTGTTGTTGGGAGAAAGACTTGGAAGACTATAAGCATGCCTACTTTTCTGTTTCACTGAGGTAAAATAAGTTAGCATCTCAAAGTCCTAAATACAATTAACGGACAACTTTGTTTATGTTACGAGGACCGAAAACTCTCGCGGCGCACGTTAGTCTTAACATACCCCATCCACGAAGAGGAGAGCGTAGACCGTCATCCCTGTACAAATTCAGATCCAGAAAGCGACGGTAAGCATGTTATTCAAGATGCACAAACAGGAATCCAACAAAAAAGGGGAAATCCGGCAGAAATCGATAAAATAGAAACTGAGGAGGTAAGGGTTCAGCAAATTGCAGAGCCATCAAAAGTTAACGCTACAATGCAAGGGAGAAGGTAAATACACCATTGAAGGAGAGAGTTAGTGAATGGAATAGTTCTGTCAAAAGCCAGGAAAGTGGGAGCAGACTATCCTGGGCTGATGAAGTCGAAGCACAGGAGAAGGAAACTGGTAAGCAAGCACATGCAGAGTCAATCTAGGATAAGTTTGACATTTCAAAAATATCAAATGAAGAGTTTAAACTTGAATTTGTGAGTCCTAAAAAGGATAGGGATCGTATGATAGGGGAGATAGAATTAGAGGATATAGAGTCTGAAATCACGTATTGGAGAAATGCAATAGTTTGCTATGTGATGAGGGCTTATCCTCAGTTTAATGTGCTGAATTGTTATTTGCAGAGACTATGGGGAAAACATGGGATTAACAAAATAGCAATGCTTAAAAATGGCATTGTGATAGTGAGGTTTGACACTGAGGTGGGAAAGAATAAAGTCATTCAAGAGAGTATCTTCCATTTTGATAACAAATCGCTTATTGTCAAATCTTGGACTCCAGATATAGAGTTCTCAAAAACAGAACTGTACACTGCTCCAATATGGATCACACTTCCAGGGCTGGAATTTAATTATTAGAGTGCTAAGAGAATGAGTAAAATAGGAAGTTTAATAGGAAAGCCTTTAATGGTAGACAAGAATACAAAAAAGAAAGTAGAATTGCAATTTGCTAGAATGCTTGTTGAAGTGAAGGTAGGTGATCAATTTTCTGAGGAAATCTACTTCAGGAACGAAAAGGGGAGGTCATTGAGTAAAGTGTGACCTATGATTGGAAACCAACTATGTGTGAGGTGTGTCAAGAATATGGTAGCAAAACAATAAATCATCAAGAAAAAATAAAGATTATTAAGTTTGATGGAAGAAAGATGGAATTTGATGAATTCCGGCTTCCACGGCGGCTCCGTGCTCTCCCTTCGTCCAAAATTCGATCTTCCCAAAAAATGGTGTTTAATGACTATTTATATATGTAAGATAAAAGCCTAGGCGAAATAACCAAGTTCAAAACCAAAAAGGAGATAAAATAGGCTTTAAAACCTGGAACCCTCGCTATAAACCGTGCCTCGCGAGCTCTATAGCGCGCTCCACCTTGCTGTATACCGGGAGACACGAGCTCTCCATCGTGCTTTCGACTGCGGGATGCCTGCTCCATAGAGAGCTTTAAAGCTTGCAGCGCCTGATGCTGCTTCGTTCTATTTTGTTTCCTAACTTCCAAACTCTTCAATTTCACTTGTTTTCTTCTTTTTTCAATTCTTCTTTTTCAATCTTTTTTTCTTTCTTTGTCATCAATAAATACTGCATCATTAGATAATCATAAACCCATTGTTTTAGTGCATGAAATACACTTTAAATATTTACTTTTTTCCAATTTCATCTTCAATGTACCTACGCATAAAATAAACTCAATTAATCACATATATAGTATAATTTAACATTAAAGTACCTAAGTGTAAGGTAAATAATGCACTAAAAATATATAATTATAGCCAAACATCACTACCTCACACTTAAACGTTGCTCGTCCTCGAGTCAACCAACACCTTACACTATCCTTGAGCACTTTGTTTTACACAAATGAGGACACTACACCAATGACCATGGTTTATTGCAATAAATATTAACAATTAAACTTTATCATATGCAAACCCTTTTTCTTATGCCAATCTTCAAAAATATTCAAACAAAGACAACATACTGATAACAATCCTAGCCTCAAAAACCAACTCAATGTCACATTGCACTCATGGATTGAACACCCAACATCATAGAGATAAGTCTAATAACATTACTTATCCCTTGTGAAACCATGTGCCCTTCCAACAAGAACAAGAGAGTAAGTTGAACCCACAAATTCAAATCAAATACTCAAATATATTTTAAGGACTCATATATATCAAAGAAAATCTCTCACTCTTACAAAAGAAGTCACATGCATGCAATTGGCACCATAGGCTTGCCCTTAATGTAAATCTCTACTAAATTAGGTTCACTCAGTCTAAAATCAATTAGGACTTTTTTATGGTTGTAGTGTAGACTAAGGGATGGGTAGGATATATTTTAGGAATAGTGGCTAATCCTCCTACGCACTTTAACACATCACATATAAACTTTAAGTGCGTAATTTCTCAATCCACTTTAATTTCACAACTAAAATCATCCCTAACAACGTTCCTTCTTTCTTTAGGCACTACTTTAATTCATACCCACTAGAACAAGACAACAATTTATTCACCTATATTTTTTTTCTTCTTTTTTTTTTTCCTTCAATTTTCGCTAGTGGTGTATTATTTTATAAAACAAGTGCACCTTTTCTTTTCTTCATTGGTTCCACTCAAAACTCACCCCACACTTAGTCCCTTCTTACTTTTTTAGTGTCCATCTCATAATTAAAGTGTTTTAAGAGGTAAAAGAATCAAAAAAATATCAATTAAGAATAAAAAGGCTATAATGTGGGTGCCAAATAAAAGTCTATAGGCTCAAAGGGTTAACCAGGGATAAATTTTATTTATGGTAAGCAATAAACTCAAAAAGATCAAAGAAAGCCTAAAACTATTTTTCAAACCGAGCATCATCTTAAATTTCGCTTCAACTCACATGTCGGGCAAGTTCTAGATACAAGTACAATACATAGACTACACAAAAACGTCACCACAGAAGGCACATGACTTACTAAGGATGGTTTCATTCCGACTCTCAACAAATGCAAGAATTCACAGAGCCACAAGATATTAAGCATTAAGCAAAAAGTGAACATAAGTCAAGAAAATAAGGCATAGGCGTTATAAAACATGCTATCCAAATAACCAAGGCATAGCAATTTTAGCACATAGGGAAGATACTACGCATGCGAAAGCCTAAATATACTACTATCAAACAAGTCAAGGGAGCCTAGGAGTCTCATCTTTCTTCCTCCATTTATTCCCTAAATTCTAATCTACTCTAAAAATAATAAAAAAATAAAAGAAAAAACTACTACCCGGTTCAAACTAGATCCCAAGGAAACGAACCGAGGCACAAAAAAAACCACAGGGGATTATTACTACCTAAAGAAAGCTAAAAGACATAATTTTTTAAATTTTTGTTTAGACTTTAATCCCTCATAAAAACTGTCAAGGGGATCCATCGTCGGGAAAAGTCCAATTTTTTTGATTTTTTTTTCTTATTTTCCACATTTAAAAAAAATTAAATTAAGCTACTAAAATACTACAACTACGAACACAAAAATAAGAAGCTAAAATTTAAATAAGAAGTTAACATTTTCTAACATACTACTACTAATTATCTAGAGAAATTCTCCCACCCTACACTTAAAGGAGTGTAGTGACCCCAATGCATAAATAAAGCAAAAAAATAATGAGGGCAGACAAGAAACTCCCTGAAAGGACAAAGACCGAAGCAATAGCGGCTCATGGGTTACTGAAACTTCCCCCATGCATAGTCCTTTATGTGGGCACCCCACACTTAGTTCTCACCGTCTGACTCGCTTTTGCACTCTTCCACTGGCTTTGCCTCCTATACTTATAATCCTACAAAACAAAAACAAACACTATAACAATAATAAGAAAAAAATATATAAATAAAAGAAAGCAGTAAAGATGGATTGCCTCCCAACAAGTGCCTGGTTTATCGTCGCGGCACGGCTTGAACCACTTTTTGCCTCCATCTCGAACTTATGAATTACGCCCTCAATAGGGCATCCAGTCTGTGACTATGCTCTTTCGGTGGGGATACAAAGAATACCAAGCCAAGCAATAAATTTTTCACTTTACATTTCTTGGCCTTTAGATGAGGAATGTACTTTTTACTTTTTGGCAAAACAAATTCAAGAATGTAAGCACTCCATTCCTCGTCCATTGGCTCCTCCAAAGGCTCAGATGACTCGATTTCTATGTCATTATCCAAACACAATGTTGAAAAATATATGGAATGAGGACCAATACTCTACAACTCTACAATTGTATTACTCTCTACATCCTCATTTTTACATGCACTAGAATCTTAAAATATAACATTATCTGCTTCATCGCATGACTCTAGTGTACTTTTCTCAACATGAGCATCATCAACAAACATATGCTCGAATGATTGACTCTCCACTTTTAGCTCCTCAATTTTGCATATAAGCTCCTTTTGAGTTTCACACAACTCAGAACTATTTTGTTGGGTGTTCAATACATCAACCTTTGTAATTAAATGAGCTCCCAAGTCGTGAATAACATTGCCAAATTTTTCGATCTCTTGTCCCAGTTCAACTCTTTCTTCTATTAAGTCATTTATCGCATCTGTTTTCTCACGTTGAGCCTCATATATTTTTAATCTTTCAACTTGTTCCATTAGCCAAGTTTGGCTCAAAATCTCCTCTTCTTCAAAAATTTTGTCTTGTTGGAACTCACTCTCTTCTCGAACTTGAAGCTCTTCCTGACTATCAACTAAGGCTGCACTTTGTTGATCATCAAATGTTTCAACCCCATTTTTCTATTTTGGCCTTCATTCTCTTATTTATTGCCTTGAGATTTTCTATCCCTTTCGACGTGCATGAGTTTGCTCCCTTAAAAATTGAGTTTGATCCATTATTTGCCTCATCATATCCATTATATGAGCATAATATTCCACATTTTCCACTTTGTTCCTATCAAACTCACAAAAAATATTAAAAACATCATAATTAGGGCTCGAAGAAGGATAAAAAGAATTAGGACAGTCATCCCAATGGCCACCTTGACCACCACACGTATTAAAAATATTTCACTCAAAGGATTGATATTGTGCGCACAACTCGTTCCCGAGAATATTCTGACAATTTTTTCATCAGTGGGGTCCTCCACAATATGGACAAGGATCATCAAAATAAGAATAACCATCATTTGAACAATTTATATTCCAAGATGCCATGTGAAAGTAAGTGTTACACCCCATGTTTTCGTACATGGAAGTACACCATAAGTAAATTGATATAAGCTCAAAAATGAGATGTTGCATTCTGCATTTTCGTATGTTAATGTTTCGTCGTAAATTAATCGACGTAAGCTCGAGAATGAGATTATTTTGAGATTATAAGTATTATGATATTTCAACCAATTGATAAGTAAATTCGTGAAGGTGAGAGGGTAAGCAAATCGATGAAAATAAATTTCGTCGAAGTTTGGCATTTTGAGATAAAGTACGGTCCGGGCTATAAATACCCGGTATTTATGGACTAGTGTCATACAAAGTATCACATGACCATAATAGTAAGGTGTACAAGGTATGTTAAAATTGAATAGTATTTTAAGTAAGTCGAGATAGTTCTTAATTATGTGGGTAATTGATTAATTAGGAATATATTGGATAAGATTAAAATTGCATTATGTGGCTGCCCCCCCCCCTTCAAATTGAGTGACTCATACATCTAGATGGAAAGGTGGCAAGCTAAAGTGTTAAATACAAAAATTCCATCAGACATACGATGTGATAAGCTCGCATCCTTACAAGAGTCAGAGGATCCCCCAAAGTACTACAATGGAAGACTAGCTGAGGAAATAAGTAAGAAGGCTTCAACCAAAGCACAGTGACCTAATGAGGAAATGGTTGTGTAACAACTGTGTCACTACAAAATTGTATGCACTCCAAAAGAAAGTGGCACCTACCATGGCTAATGAGCGGGGAGTAAACCAAAAGTAATATTCGAGACCATATGAGTTGCACAAAAATTTTGGCATGCGTGAGAACTCAGATAAGCTAAGTAAGTAGGCAACAAGGGGCAAAAAGACTAGGAAAAACAACTGCTTACTTTTGAAGAAAGCTAAAATGGAACGAAAGGAATTATTCGATTAATGATCATCCGAGAAGACTCTGTTACAAGTTAAAAGAAGGAATTGGGTCCAGGTCATATACAAATGATTGAATAATTAGAAGATTGTATCATGGTTTTGCATAGCATCCATGAAAGGCTAAAGTAATAACTAAATGCCATGAGCCGCAGATCGGAAGATAGCTTAAGCCTACATAAAGGCTGATCAGAAGGAAGAGAAAACTAAAGATTTACATGAACTAAGTAAATTAGGAGTCTGTTTATTGGACCCAGGAAGTTATAGACATCATGAATCACTCTTAATATCAGAGATACAAGAGAGATGGTATAGTAGCCATATTCTATAATGGCTCTATGATAAAGCCAGTTAGAAGTGTCCCAACCTCATAAGAAAATAGTATGAAGCTCTCACGAGATTGTGTAAGAGGTGCATGTATTATAATAGAAGTTCAAGATGTGGATGTGAATTAGACCTATGTGGAGGGGAGGTCATGAAAGAGATAGAAGATGTGATGTGAGACTTTAAGTTAAGTATGGTAAAGGTGAACAACATACGAGATACTCAAAAGCAGAAGGTTGAGAAGAGTCTATACTTTGGATAGAAGGCTAGAAGCGGGGGGATTCAATATCCAGGAATGATAGTGACGTCATTAGTGGTATATCTTCCAGCCTATGGTTTCAAGGTACCGAGAGATCTAGCCAAGAGAGTAAAGAAGAGTTATAGACGGTGTGATGTCTCGCTTGATGTTATAGAATAAGATAAGAGAATCTATGGTGCAAGCAAGTTGAAGGAAGGTTGCGAATAGTATAAATAGATACGTAGAGGTCGCAAGCTAAAGTATAGTAAAGCAACGAGGTTTTATGACAGGAGTAAGGATAATAAAGGGCAAGTAAGAAGGTGACAAGAATGGATAAGTCCTCGATATTAAGCCCATGAAAACAAGAGGGCTAATGGTTTCTCTAAGTTATATAAAGTTCAGTACAGCCTGAATAAACTCAAAGGAATGTAAGACTAATAACATCTAGAGTGGAATAAGGGTGTGATTGTGATAGATAAAGGATGATGTTTGGGCCTTCGATTGAGTAATGACTTGAAGAGGATTTCATGAATTGTACAAGATTAAAATACCCATGTAAGGTGAGTCATATTGAGATGCTATAAAATACAGTTATGGAAGTATAGTATCGCCCCTAGGTAGATCAATATAATTACTCCAGATATCCCTGATGAGACGTGAGCCCTAGCTATGTTACATAAAAGATCAAGTTATCAGTGATAGATGATAGATAAACATTAAGGTGAATCAACAGTGGATGGACAAAAGTCATAAAGTATGAGGTGATATTAGGCCGCCATTCTTAAGATGAACAAGTAATGAGGAAACATTAAAGGACTTAGATTTATACATATGGGGATAAATAACGAACGTAACCTAGAGTTCGGTAGCAGATCTCACTAACGATAAATCGAAGTAAGAGTTATGGTATAGTATGACCTGCCTAGATGCAGTAAAGTCATACGAATGGATAAGCGGATCTATAAAATACGGTATAACAATATTTGTAAGTTCGTCAAAGTACCGAATGAAGAACTTCAGTATACCTACAAATGCCCAAAGGTACATTTTATCAAGATCTGTATATGTTCCCAAAGTGAGGCCTAGAGATTAGCACACATACAAGGAAAAAGTCGTACAGGCTGCATAACCGAAGGTAGCAATAGTTACGAGATTGAACGGATTCCGATCACAAGTCATAGTGTGAGAAAGAGACCTAAAGGGGGAAATGCCTTGGCCTTTGGATTTATTCAAAGAATAGTTGCCTAAATAGCAAGAAGATTATTAAAGTGGTTATGAGAATGATAAGTGCATCAGTCAACATTCGAGGACGAATGTTCCAAAGGGAGGGAATGATGTTACACCCCATGATTTCGTACATGGAAGTACGCCATAAGTAAATTGATATAAGCTCAAAAATGAGATGTTACATTTCGCATTTTCGTATGTTAAAGTTTCGTCGTAACTTAATCGACGTAAGCTCGGGAATGAGATTATTTTGAGATTATAAGTATTATGCTATTTCAAGCAAGTGATAAGTAAATTCGTGAAGGTGAGAGGGTAAGCAAATCGATGAAAATGAATTTCGTCGAAGTTTGGCATTTTGAAATAAAATACGGTCCGGGCTATAAATACCCGATATTTACGGACTAGTGTCATACAAGGTACCACATGACCATGATAGTAAGGTGTATAAAGTGTGTTAAAAGTAAGTAGTATTTTATGTAAGTTGAGATAATTCTTAATTATGTGAGTAATGAGTTAATTATTAGGTAATGGGATATTATTTAATTAATTAGGAATATATTTGATAAGATTAAAATTGCATTATGTGGCAGCACCCCCCCCCCCTCAAATTGAGTGACTCATACATCTAGATTGAAAGATCGCAAGTTAAAGTGTTAAATAAAAAACGCTACATCCTCTACGTGTAAAGACTAAAAGGATTGGCATTTTGGCTTCATTTGGACTTTAGATATTCAAGTGAGTAATCCGATAATGATTTCCTATGGCAAAGATTACAAAACAAAGAGAATTCATAACATCTACAAGGATTCTAATGTTAGCAACCTAAATCCAACGAGAGTTCAACAAGATTTCTTGAAGCAAAAATTCCAACGAGATTTTTTAGCACCTCAGCAACGTGAGATTTTGAGATTCTAAGGGAGTACGGTGAAACCTTTTCTAAGAATATCATAGGGATTTTCCCCTACTCCAGGTATGTTAAGGCTATCCCTTCTTTTTTTTTTACATGATCTATACGACACAAACGAAACGAGAAAATGCACAACTTCCATAATGACTCTATTCATAGAAGTATTAGAGGTGCCTATGTTCTTGAATTCCCATATGTCCTATTATTTTATCATTTGTTCATGGATCTTAGAAAAATACGTAAGTTGAAAAAGTTTACTTCATGATATTACTCAAAGGCAGATGGTCTTATGATATTTCGAAAGATTTTATTGACGTAATTTTTATGCATTGCATTCATTTATACATATACATTGACCCATGACCAGATGACATTATATACGCATATATATATATATATGTATATTATATGTATATAGAATATGGGAAAAGGTTATGGCATTATATACGCACCACCACCTGATCAGCCGGTATACGTTGATGATTTTGTCCATAGTGGCAGAGATGATATGATGGGATACCCTCAGAGGCTTGATAATGTCATGAACACATGTACCTATGCACGACATGACATTCATACGCATATCCATGACACTATAAGTATTTCATGATTTACAGAGTTATTCAGACTTACATGTCAAATCTTTTACTCCATGTTTCTCCCATGTCTATTGTTTACTGATTTTCATTCCTTACACACTCGGTACATTATTTGTACTGACGTTCCTTTTGCCTGGGGACACTGCATTTCATGCCCGCAGGTCCCGATAGATAGGTTATGTGTTACAATCCATATTCACGTACGTTAGTTTATGCCATAAGGTAGTCGACGTAAATATATGAAGAGATTATCTTTAAGATGATAAGAAGTTAATCCTATTGGTCTTAAATGATACAAAGGTGTATAAGGGTGGTTAACAAGTATTAGAAGTTAAACGAATCAAGGATGTTATCAGCCGTATTTTCGGGTAAACCTAGAGGCTCTTAATACACTCAAGAGGTTGTGTTTTAAGGTATTTGAATCATATAATAGCCGTATCATAAGTCTTGAAGTCAAACGAGTTATGAAACAAAGGTCGACAAAAGTTGTCGCAACTTAGGTTCATAATTTTACTTAAACATTAGTTCAAATGTTACTAAACCTTTATCCCAATTTACAAGGAATTACGGGGTGATCTACCCACCAAATTAAATATATTTGAGTCAAGTTTTTAACTCATTAAACTGTTCATCAATACGACATCGTAGTAGAGCGATATAGGCATTTTTGCGAGACTGCACAAGCTGCTAGGTGACAAGTAGGTGTGTCACCTACTTGGTTAAATGATAGCCCAAAAATAGAAAATTTTGGGTTGGCCAAAGAGCCCATTTAAAGTGTTATCTCCTGAAATATAACCCTCATTATATACCACAAATAACCAGACCTAAACCCCTGCAAACTTCCTCCCAAAAATTATCCACAAACCCTAATCGAGTTTCCCTCTTTTTCAAGTTCTAATTGGGGGTAAAACCTAGAGTTTAAAGAACCAAGGGAAGGGTTGAGTTATCCAACACTTAAGGTAAGTTTACTGCTTTCTTTCATACATTTTGTCTATTGTGAATTCATGGTAATTCATTTTATACATGTAAGAACTTACGGGACGGTGATCGGAAGCCGTGAGTTCGAGTTATTCACTTGTAGCGGACTGTTTTGCGTTGTTGTTGGGCTGCGTGTTTTACTACTGTTTTGTGGAGTTTTGGAGGAGTAAAGGTGTGTATAAACACCATATATATGTAGGGTTGTGGGCTGATAGTTCTTCGTAACATTTCCGGGTCATTTGACACGACTACGGTGGCCGTCGTACGTATGAAGTGATTAGGTTGTGCGTGGACTGTTTTGGGAGGCTCAATATGATTATTATTGATGTTGTTTGGGCTTTTTGGTGATTGTTTTGAATTGTGTGAAGTCATATATATAGGGGAGGTGTTGTCTGTTTCATCGTAAAATAGGTTGTGGTCGATACATAATAGTTATGACGCTTAAATGATAACGATAGTATCGTTTCTCTTATTATAGACTAAAGAGTCGCGACAATTGCATAGCTTGAGATTGGGGCAGTATATACAAGGTATGTGAGGCTATCCCTTTCCTCTTTTGCACGACTCCGATAGTACATAATGTAATGAACGAGCTTCCAAAGATACTCTACTCTTAGAAGCTAGCAGTACTTACATTGTTTCCCCTCTTATGGAACGATTGATGTTCATGTTGCTTCTCTTATTCTTATGTTATCAATGTTGTTGGTACTTCCTGATTCTTATAAGGTTCATAGTGAAGAGTTAGTCCTAATAACGTGTACAGAGGATACCGACCTTACATCACTCCGGAAGGTTTAAAACGTGATTCCATGAGTAGAGCATAAATTATATATATGTATTTATTTTACTCTACCGAGCCACGCTATAGTCGTCCGGGTACGGCACCTATTGTACAAACACTGATCAGTTGGGTTTTACCGAGCTCTACATGGCCGGGTACGATACTATCGAGCCTTATGATGGCCAGGTACATTTTTTTACCGAGCCTATTAAGGCCTGGTATGACATGATGATGATGATGATGATGCCCATAGAGGCGTATGATTTAAAAGTTTATGTATATATATATATATATATATTTATGTATATATACATATGTATTATGCATTTCATGTCAGTAGCCCTCAGAGGTACACAAATGTTACAAGTTGTATATTCTCTATCCCTGCTTACATTACTGTTCGTACTTATGGTTCCCTGCCTTACATACTCAGTACTTTATTCGTACTGACGTTCTTTTATTTGTGGATGCTGCATGTCGTGCTGCAGGTCCTAATAGACAGGCAGGTGCAGCTCCCCCACCACAGTAGGTTGTCCAGTTCTGCGGTGATTGGCGAGATCCCTTCTCCGGACTTGTCGTGGTCTTGGTATGCATTTTTGTTATAGACATTATGGGTATGTCGGGGACCTATTCCGGCTATGTTGCAGCACTTATGTTCCTTTAGAGTCTCATAGACAGGTGTCGACTCATGTATAGTTTGGTATGCCTTGTCGGCTGGTTTTTGTTGTATAGTCTTTCATGGTAGCATGGTAGCTCGTACCTTATATATAGTTTCTTGATTGTCTGGTCATCCCATTTTATGTATGTTTATGCCATAATATTTTAATGTTGGTTGTCCATGATCCATGTCTATCATTTATATTGATCTCATCAGCCCTAAAAGATAATAAAGAAGGTTAGATAAAATGTACGTTGGTGCTCGGCAAGTATGGCCGGGTATTGGACATGGCCCTCTAGTTTGGGTCGTGACAAACTTGGTATCAGAGCAAGTCTGTCCTAGAGATTGTCGATGAGCCGTGTCTAGTAGATTCTTGAATGTGGATGTGTAGCGCGCCACATTTATAATCAGGAGGCTACATGACATCTAGGGTTGTTACCTTCTTCCTGAATCTAGATCGTGCATAGAGTTGAGTTGTAAGTGTTCATCTCTAATTTTCACCCTGTTTTCTTTCAGTGATGCCTTCGACTAGGAAGCAAACAATTAGTAGACGGCTTGATACAGCTACGGGAGAGGGTACCAGTCAGGTGCCCAAGCCAGAGCAGGCCAAGTGAGGCTTAGAGTGAGATGTCGTCTCATACCTCATCTACTCCGTCTCCTCCAGAGGAAATTAGGAGGCACCCAGCACTACCTGTTCCTCCGTCTAGCACTACAAACTAGAATATGCAGAATGCGACGCAGTTGTTGACTAGCTTGGTTGCTGATCAGGCTTAGAGGCAGAATACTGGTGTTGTTGATAAGACGGTTAGTACGAGAGTTCGCGATTTTATTAATCTAGACCCTCCAGTGTTTATTAGATCAGACCCTAAGGAGGAATCACAGACTTTTATTGATCAGGTTCATCGTACACTGCGGGTTATGCATGCTAGTGATACAGAGGCAGTAGAGTTGGCTTCTTATCTGCTACGGGATTTAGCGGTTCTCTGGTATGATAGTTGGGAGAGATCCAGGGGTCCGAACTCTCCTCCAAATATGTGGAAGGAATTTTCTGAGGCCTTTCTTCATCACTACTTGCCAGTTGAGATACGACGAGCTTGAGCTGATAAGTTCTTGAACCTTAGACAAGGTAATATAAGTGTGCGAGAGTACAATATGCAGTTTGATTCTTTAGCAAGGTATGCTCCCCATATGGTGGCCGAGATGAGTGATAGGGTGCATCTGTTCATGAACGGGTTGGGACCACATCTGATAAATGAGTGCACGACAGCCTCCTTGGTGGAGGGAATGGATATTTCTCGTATTCAGACTTATGCCCAGACCCTAGAGGATCGTAAGCGCCAGCAGAGGGCAGATAGGGAGCAGGATAGGGGCCAGCATAAGAGGGCAAGATTTACAGGGTATTCTAATGACTACAGAGGCAGCGTTAGGCCCCAGTCTTCGAGGAGTTCGGCGCCTCTTATAGCTAGTGCTCCTCCACAGTTTCAGAGGCATCCATATGACCGATTTACCTATTCTGGTCCAGGTCAAAGTTCACGGGCATCGGGCTCGCAACATCATAGGGATACTAGTCAGACGAGACCTCCAACACCACGTTGTGATCAGTGCGACAAGGCCCACATTGGACTGTGCTGTCGAGGTTCTGATGCGTGCTATTCTTGCTGACAGCCTAGCCATATGATGCAGGATTGTCCTAACAGAGGAGGTGGTGGTATGGCTCAGCCGACTGGATCTGTGTCTAGTTCTTCCTCATCAGTTCGACCTCTAGCACGAGGTTTTTAGAAGTCAACAGGTCATGGTAGAGGTATAGGTGCAGTGCCGAGTGCGAGTGGTGCTCAAAATTGAACCTATGCTCTAGTAGGTCGACAGGATCTTGAGTCGTCTCCAGATGTTGTTACAAGTATATTGTCTGTGTTTTCTTACGATATATATGCGTTGATTGATTTGGGATCCACATTATCATATGTTACACCCTTTGTGGCTAATAAGTTTGGCGTTGAACTTGAATTGATAAGTAAACCCCTTGCGGTATCTACTCCTATAGGAGATTCTATGATTGCTAGAAGGGTATATAGAGGTTGCACTGAGATTATTTGTAGTCGTCAAACCTCGGCAAATTTATTTGAGTTAGAAATGGTTGATTTCGATATGATAATGGAAATGGACTGGTTGGCCTCATGCTATGCAAATGTTGACTGTCGTACGAAGATGGTTAGGTTTCAATTTCCTGGTGAACCCATCATTGAATGGAAGGGGAACATTGCTACACCGAAAGGTAGGTTTATTTCCTATCTTAAGGCAAGGAAAATGATCTCAAAACATTACATTTATCATCTCGTACGCGTTAGGGATGTAGAGACGAAGCTGCCTACTCTACAATCAATCCCCATGGTCAATGAATTTCCAGATGTTTTTCCAGATGAACTCCCAGGTCTTCCTCCTGAAAGGGAGATTGAGTTTAGCATTGATGTGTTGCCTAACAGTCAACTGATCTCTATCCTCCATACAGAATGGCCCCGGTAGAGTTGCGAGAGGTGAATGTGCAGTTGAAAGATTTGCTGTTTAAGGGCTTTATTAGGCCTATCACTTCACCTTGGGGTGCGCCAGTTTGTTCGTGCAGAAGAAAGACGGGTCGTTAAGAATGTGTATCGATTATCGACAGTTGAATAAGTTTACTATAAAGAACAAGTATCCACTTCCAAGGATTGACGATCCTTTTGACCAACTCCAGGGTGCCAAGTATTTCTCCAAGATTAACTTACGTTCAAGGTATCATCAGGTGAGGGTTAAGGAGAAGGATGTTCCAAAGACAGCCTTCCGGACAAGATATAGGAATTTGAGTTCTTAGTGATGTCGTTCGGGCTAACAAATGCCCCAACAGCTTTTATGGATCTCATGAATACTGTATTCAGGCCCTATCTTGATGTGTTCGTGATCGTATTTATTGATGACATTTTGGTGTATTCTCGTTCGGAGGCGGAACATGCGGGCCACTTGTGGATAGTATTATAGACGCTTCAGGATCGTAAGTTATATGCTAAGCTCTCCAAATGTGAATTCTGGATGAACTCAGTAGCATTCCTTGGCCATGTGATATCTAACGAGGGTATTAGTGTCGACACTCAGAAGATCGATGCAGTAAATAATTGGTCAAGACCTACAACACCATCAAAAGTCCGCAGCTTACTGGGGCTAGCAGGATATTATAGGCGGGTTGTAGAAGGGTTTTCCTCTATATCAGCACCATTGACTAAGTTAACAAAGAAAGCTACCAAGTTCTAGTGGTCTGACACTTGTGAACGTAGTTTTCAGGAGCTGAAGAATCAATTGACATCCGCACCAATGCTCACTTTTCCTGAAGGAACTGAAAATTATGTGGTATATTGTGATGCCTCAAGTATAGGTTTGGGGTGTGTATCGATGCAACATGGGAAGGTGATTTCTTATGCATCAAGACAATTGAAGAAGCATGAAAAGAATTATCCAATCCATGATTTGGAATTGGCTGCAGTAATATATGCTTTGAAGATATGGCGGCACTACTTATATGACATCCATGTTGACATCTACACAGATCACAAGAGTTTATAATACATCTTCAATTAGAAGGAGTTGAATTTGAGGCAGCGTAGGTGGCTTGAATAACTGAAAGACTACGACGTCGAGATATTGTATCATCCCAGTAAAGCCAATATTATGGCAGACGCTCTCAGCCGTAAGTCAATGGGAAGCTTAGTACATATTGAGGCAGGTAGATGGGGGTTGACTAAAGAGCTTCATCAGTTAGCCAATATAAGAATCAGATTGTTAGACTCTGATGACGGAGGTGTTACGGTATAGAATACATCAGAATCGTCTTTGGTAGCCGAGGTAAAAGCACGGCAATATGAAGATCCTATCTTAGTATGATTGAGAGAGAGAATTCAGCAATGTAAAATTATGGCTTTTGAGATTGGAGGAGATGGGGAACTGAGATAACAGGGCCGATTATGTGTGGCTAATGTGGCAGGGTTGTGAGAGAAGATTATTAATGAGATTCATCAATCCCGATATTCCATCCATCCCGGCTCGACAAAGATGTATCATGATATCAAGGAGCAGTATTAGTGGGATAACATGAAGAAGTCCATTGCAGAATTTGTAGCTCAGTGTCCCAATTGTCAACAAGTAAAGATAGAACATCAGAAACTCGGTGGATTGCTTCTGAATATAGAGATTCCGACCTGGAAATGGGAGGTGATTAATATGGACTTCATTATTGGATTACCTCGCTCTTATCATAAGTTTGACTCCATCTGGGTGATAATTGATCGACTTACAAAATGTGCCCATTTTCTACCAGTTAAGACAACTTACACGGCTGAAGATTATGCGAAGTTGTATATCAAGGAGATTGTTAGGCTTCATGGTGTGCCGGTATCTATTATATCAGACCGAGGAGCTCAATTTACAGCTAACTTTTTGAGGTCTTTTCAGAAGGGTTTAGGCACGCAAGTGAATCTCAGCACTACATTTCATCCGCAGGCTGACGGACAGGCTGAATGTACCATTTAGACACTGGAAGATATGCTACGAGCATGTGTTCTAGATTTTAAGGGGAATTGGGATGACCATCTTCCACTCATAGAATTCACCTACAATAATAGCTACCATTCTAGTATTAAAATGGCCCCATACAAGGCACTATACGGGAGGAGATGTAGATCACCAATTGGATGGTTCAAAATTGGTGAAACAGAATCATATGGGCCAGAATTGATTCACCAAGCCATTGAGAAGGTGAAAGTGATACAGGAGCGATTGAGGACAGCACAAAGCAGGCAAAAGTCTTATTCTGATGTCCGACATTGTGATATGGAGTTTGAGGTTGGTGATTGGGTTTTCCTGAGGATCTCACCAATAAAGGGTGTTATGCGTTTTGGGAAGAAAGGTAAGCTGAGTCCAAGGTATATAGGGCCGTATAAAATTCTTCGACGAATTGGACAGGTTGCTTATGAGTTAGAATTGCCATCCGAATTGGAATTTGTCCACCTGGTATTCCATGTATCTATGTTGAGGAAATGTATTGTAGACCCTTCTCGAGTCGTCCCTAACAAATATGTACAAGTTATAGAGGATCTATTATATGAAGAAGTGCCAGTGGCTATAGTAGATCGACAAGTCCGCAAGCTGAGCACAAAAGATGTAGCTTCCGTCAAAGTATTGTAGAGGAACAAGAATATGGAAGAAATGACATGGGAAGTAGAAGAGGAGATGAAGTCTAAATACCCTTACCTATTTTAGAATGAAGATAACAAGGATGCTGGTGGAACGCAGGATACATTAGAAGGTGAAACGGCTCTATGAGGTAAGCAATAACTTGAAAATACTCTTCCTTAATACAAAATGGTGATATGCAGATAATGTACATATCCATAATGTTTTGTGTAGCCTTGTGAGGCCATACGTTGGGCTTAACTGCTTGCAAGCTGTGCTAGTGACCATTTTATAGGGGAAAATTGACCGGAAATTTCCATTGGAATCCAGGATGATTTGGACTCCCCATAAGCCCTTACATTCAAGGACAAATGTTCCTAAGGGGCGGAGGGTGTTACAACCCATATTCACGTACATTAGTTCATGCCATAAGGTGGTTGACGTAAATCCATGAAGAGATTATCTTTAAGATGATAAGAAGTTAATCCTATTGGTCTTAAATGATACAAAGGTGTATAAGGGTGGTTAACAAGTATTAGAAGTTAAACGAATCAAGGATGGTGTCAGCCGTATTTCGGGTAAACCTAGAGGTGATTAATACAGTCAAGAGGTCATGTTTTAAGGTATTTGAATCATATAATATCTGTATCATAAGTATTGAATTCAAACAAGTTATAAAACAAAGGTCGACAAAAGTTGTCGCAACTTAGGTTCATAATTTTACTTAAACATTAGTTCAAATATTACTAAGCTTTTCTCCCAATTTACAAGGAATTATGGGGTGATCTAGCTACCAAATTAAAGATCTATGAGTCTAGTTTCCAACTCATTAAACCGTTCATCAATACAATATTGTAGTAGAGAGATATAGTCATTTTTGCAAGACTGCACAAGCTGCTAGGTGACAAGTAGTTGTGTCACCTACTTGGTTAAATGATAGCCCAAAAATAGAAAATTTTGGGTCGGACAAAGAGCCCATTTAAAGGGTTATCTCCTGCAATATAACCCTCATTATATATCACAAATAACCAGACCTAAACCCCTGCAAACTTCCTCCCAAAAATTATCCACAAACCCTAATCGATTTTCCCTCTCTTTCAAGTTCTAGTTGAGGGTAAAACCTAGAGTTTGAAGAACCAAGGGAAGGGCTGAGTTATCCAACAAGTAAGGTAAGTTTACTGCTCTCTTTCATACATTTTTTCTGCTGTTAATTCATGGTAATCCGTTCTATACTTGTAAGAACTCACGGGACGGTGATCGGAAGCCGTGAGTTCGAGTTATTCACTTGTAGCGGACTGTTTTGTGGACTGTTTTGTGTTGTTGTTGGGCTGCATGTTTTACTACTATTTTTGTGGGGTTTTTTGAGGAGTAAGGGTGTGGAGAAACACCATATAGATGCAGGGTTGTGGTCTGGTAGTTCTTCGTAACATTTCCGGGTCGTTTGACACGACTACGGTGGCCGTCGTACGTATGAAGTGATTAGGTTGTGCGTGGACTATTTTGGGAGGCTCAATATGATTATTATTGATGTTTTTTGGGTTGTTTGGTGATTATTTTGAATTGTGTAATGTCATATATATAGGGGAGGTGCTGTCCGTTTCATCGTAAAATAGGTTGTGGTCGATACATAATAGTTATGACGCTCAAATGATAACGATAGTATCGTTTCTCTTATTGTAGACTAAGGAGTCACAACAATTGCATAGTTTGAGATTGGATCAGTATATACAAGGTATTCGAGGCTATCTCTTTCCTCTTTTGCATGACTCCGATCGTACATAATGTAATGAACGAGCTTCCAAAGATACTCTACTCTTAGAAGCTAGCAGTACTTACATTGTTTCCATTATTATGGAATGATTGATGTTGATGTTGCTTCTCTTATTCTTATGTTATCATTTTTGTTGGTACTTCCTGATTCTTATAAGGTTCATAGTGAAGAGTTAGTCCTAATAACGTGTACAGAGGATACCGACCTTACGTCACTCCGAAAGGTTTAGAACGTAATTCCATGAGTCGAGCATGAATTATATATATGTATCTATTTTACTCTATCGAGCCGCGCTGTAGTCGGTCGGGTACGACACCTATTATGCAACCACTCATCAGTTGGATTTTATCGAGCTCCACGTGGTCGGGTATGATACTACCGAGCCTTATGATGGCTGGGTATGTTTTTTACCGAGCCTATTACGGCTGGGTATGATATGATGATGATGATGCCCACAGAGGCGTATGTTTTAAAAGTGTATGTATATATACATATGTATCATGCATTTCATGTCAGTAGCCCTTAGAGGTACACATATGTTACAAGTTGTATATTCTCTATCCCTGCTTACATTACTGTTCATACATATGGTTCCCTACCTTACATACTCAGTACTTTATTCGTACTGATGTCCTTTTATTTGTGGACGCTGCATGTCGTGCTGCAGGTCCTGATAGACAAGCAGGTGCAGCTCCTCCACCATAGTAGGCTGTCCAGTTCAGCGGTGATTGGTAAGATCCCTTCTCCGGACTTGCCGTGGTCTTGGTATGCATTTTTATTATAGACAATATGGGTATATCGGGGCCCTGTTCCGGCTATGTTGCAGAACTTATGTTCCTTTAGAGGCTCATAGATAGGTGTCGACTCATGTTTAGTTTGGTATGCCTTGTCGGCTAGTTTTTGTTGTATAGTCTTTTATGCTAGCGTGGTAGCTTGTACCTTATATATATTTTCTTGATTGTCTTGTCATCCCATGTTATATATGTTCATGCCATAATATTTTATTGTTGGTTGTCCATGATCCACGTCTACCATTTATATTGATCTCTTCAGCCCTAAAAGATAATAAAGAAGGTTAGATAAAATGTATGTTAGTGCTCGGCAAGTATGGTCGGGTGCTATACATGACCCTCCAGTTTGGGTCGTGACATTATGAGCCCTCTAAGTAAACTATCAGCTCAGCGAAAGGTGTTGGCATGCTCCATTTGCTCCGGAGTTGCCTATTTGGTCAGTATGATTAGTACATGTATTGATTGGTACGGCGGGGCCCTATCCCGACCTTTATAATTTTATGTATTCCTAGAGGCTTGTAGAAAGATGTCATGTATACAGATACTTGTATGGCCTTGTCGACCTATGTTTTGAGTATATAAAGGATCATGCAGGCCTTATAGGACCCTACATCACATGTATGTGTTTGGATTACATGTTTGTCACGACCTAAACCGATGGTCCGCAACGGGCACCCGGTACCTTACTCAATCGAGTACCTACATAATGTATCTTTTCATGTCATACTAATCACTGAGCTGGAAGATTGTCATGGGATAAATAGAACACAACATGTGATACCAACGTATACACAAGACATACGTTCCTATAAGATCAAAATAACCACTCGTACACTGAACATAGGCCGACAAGGCCATACAATCCTTTACGTACATGACATCTGTCTACAAGCCTCTAAGAATACATAATTTTCATAAAGGTTGAGACAGAGTCCCGCCATACCAAACAAATACATGTCTAAATCATACTAACCAAACAAGCAACTCCAAAGCAAATAGAACGCACCAAAATCTTCCGCTGAGCTGATAGCCTACTTGGAGGGCTCTCGACCTTTCTATCGGGACCTGCGGGCATGAAACGCAGCGTCCCCACGCAAAATAGACGTCAGTACAAATAATGTACCGAGTATGTAAGGAATGAAAATCAGTAAATAATAGACATGAGGGAAACATGGAATAAAAGTCTCAACATGTACATTTGCACAGCTCTGTGAATCACTTAATATTATAATGTCATGCATATGCGTATAAATGTCATACCATGCATGGGTATATATGTTCATAACATCATCAAGCCTCTGAAGGCATCCCATCATATCATCTCGGCCACTGTGGGCAAATCATCAATGTATACTAGCTGATCAGATGGTGGTGCGTATATAACGACGTAACCACACACACACACACATATATATATTTATATATATATATATATAACACCATCTGGTCATGGGTCAATGTAAATGAATGCAATGCATGAGAAGTACTTCAATAAAATCTTCCAGAGTATCATAAGACCATTTTGCCTTAGATTAATATCATGAAGTAAACTTTTTTCAACTTATTTTTTCTGAGGCTCATGAACAGATGATAGAATAATATGACACATGGGGAATCAAGAATATAAGCATCTCTAATATTTATATGAATAGAGTCATTTATGGAAATTGTGCATCTGCTCGTTTCGTTTGTATCGTATGGATCATGCCAAAAGAAAGACGGGATAAACTTAACATACCTGAGTCGATTCTCTTGAAAATCCCTCTAACACACGTTAATTGAGACAAAACACATGACAACGAGATCGAAATATAGAACAATCCGTATGAAATGCATCAAAGCAATAACGTTGCTATTGCAAAATCATCTTTGTCCAAACTCTTTCTCAAGAGAATTAGCTTAACGTTATGCATGGAAGCTTGCTGAAACTCTTCTTAAGAGTTTAGAGTTAATATTGAAATGGAAGGCTTTTGGCTAAAATGTATAACATTACAATTGTATGGAAAGCTTGGTTGGAGCTCTTGGAATTCACGTTACTAGTGTAGCGAAAATGTGGTTGATATTCTTTTCATAAGACTTTAAATGGCATGACTAAGTCATATGCTACTAAAATGTGCCACATTTTCAATCATAGATAAGAGTAATAGTTTGGACAAGATTTTGCTACCACGTTAGCTTTCCTTAGTCTTTATCCCAAAGACTTCAATTAACCATCCACCACTCCTTAATCACTTATTAATTCCCCACTAATCCAATATTTAACCAATTACCCACATAATTAAGAATGATCTCAAATTACTTAAAATACTACTCACTTTTAACATACCTTATACGCCTTACTATCATGGTCATATAGTACCTTGTATGACACTAGTCTATAAATACCGAGTATTTTAGCTCGGGCTGTATTTTATCCAAAATGACAAACTTCAACGAAATTCATTTTCTTCGATTCACTTACACTCTCGCCTTCACGAATTAACTTATCGCTTGTTTGATATAGCGTGGTACTTATAATCCCAAAATAAATCTCATTTCCGAACTTATGTTGATTAACTTACGATGAAACTTTAACGTACGAAAACGTGGGACGTAACATCTCATTTCCGATCTTATATCAATTTACTTTTGGCGTACTTCCACGTACGAAAATATGGGGTGTAACAATGTTGGGTCGTCCAATGTCGCGTATTTTTCCCATGTTTTATTCTATTTGTCTCACAACAACCTCTCTGGCTCATTTACCTATGATAGTATGATACGAAAGATACGTTAAGTAGGTAATCGGTTGAGTTAGGTACCGGGTACCCGTCGCGGCCCATCGATTTGGGTCGTGGCAGTAAGTAGAAGAAAAAAATACTAACTAAATAAGAAAATTAAAAACTTAAACAAAAATCAATTAAAAGCTTAACTTAGATAAACAATCAATAACTAAGTCCCTGGCAACGGTGCCAAAAACTTGTTGGTTCCCCAAGTACACGCAAGTATACGTGGCCATCAAGCAATAAAGTAACTCGAAAGTCGGATGTCGAACCTATAGAAGCTTAAACTGATCGTTAACTAAGCAAACCAAAATCAATTTAATGTCCAAGATAATCGAGAGAGGTATTTCTCTATTACAAATACCATTGCGAAATTTAAATACATAACCAAAGGAGATATAGATTCCAAAGTTGTGGTCGGTTTATCAATCCTATTTAGTTCGTAATTACACCTGTTAATCCAAATTATATATGATTTCTAGTTGACCGGATCATTTGTATAAATAGCATGTTCCCACAATACTATCAGTCTATCCATACTATATCAACCCTATATTCCTATGGTCTTGAATCTATCATGAACGAATATAATACGATATTCAACTAAGCAAGACTGTTAGGTATATTCCTATCCTAATCGCGAAATCTTTCCCCGAGCCACGGGTTCAGAAACAAGCTCTTTCTAATTCTACTCTAATCTAAACACGGCTTTCCCAAGCATATCATAGATAGTAAATAGAACTCAACTGCTGGCCAAACAATTAAGCAATTATGCACAGAATTAGAGAAACAACCAAAGATGATAACTCGAATTAACGATAATATAATTAATAAACTTCAATATTCATAACAACCACAATCCTAGAACGTGAAGTTTAGCTCCACATATACATGGTAGAAAAACAACAAATCATCAAGAAAAAATAAAGATTACTAAGTTTGATGGAAAAAATATGGAATCTGATGAATTCCGGCCTCCAAGGCGACTCCGTGCTCTCCCTTCGTCCAAAATTCGGTCTCCCCTAAAAAATAATATTTAATGACTATTTATATGTGTAGGATAAAAGCATAGGCGAAATAACCAAGTCCAAAACCAAAAAGGAGACAAAATAGGCTTTAAAACCCGGAACACCCTCGCTACAGATCGTGCCTCGCGAGCTCTGTAGCGCGCTCCACCTCGATGTACACCGGGCGACGCGAGCTCTCCATCGTGCTTTCCACTGCGCGACGGCTCCATAGCGAGCTTTAAAGCTTGCAACGCCTGATGCTGCTTTGTTCTCATTTTGTTTCCTAACTTCCAAACTCTTCAATTTCACTTGTTTTCTTCTTTTTTCAATTCTTCTTTTTCAATCTTTGTTTCTTTCTTTGTCATCAATAATTACTTCGTCATTAGATAATCATAATCCCATTGTTTTAGTGCATGAAATACACTTTAAATATTTACTTTGTTCCAATTTCATCTTCAGTGTACCTACGCATAAAATAAACTCAATTAAGCACAAATATAATATAATTTAACATTAAAACACCTAAATGTAAGGTATGTAATGCACTAAAAATATATAATTATAAGCAAACATCATAAAGCAAGAATGAGGTGGGGGAAGATACTAAGGGAGAGGGCAAACTTATGATTGTTCTAGTAGAACCTAGCAATACTATTCAGCTGGAGGGTTCATCTAGGGGTGCCAATGAGCCCGGTCAAATACCAAATCCTATTAAACATGTGCAGGAGATGGGAAGGAACAAAAGATATCAAGGTAGGGGGTGGGCTCAACCATTAAAGACACCGAATGGAACTGGGGTTAGGATGTAATAACAAATGTAGTAACAACAAAGAATTCTTTCTTCCCACTTGGAGAGGAGGAAGGTGAAAGAATGTGGGAAGTACAGGGAATGAGGGTGGACCATCATCTCTCCTAGTGAGGGATGGTTAATATACTTAGCTGGAATATGAGAGGCCTGAATAGCCTCACCAAGCAGAAGGAAGTTAAACTCCTCTGCAATGAGCTTGATGTTGGACTAATTGGTCTTTTGGAGAATAAAATTAAGAGTAACAAGATTAATCTAATAGCAACTAGAGTGTTTGATGGTTGGAAGTACTACACTGTGTGGAAGGAGGAAGTAAACAATATTACTATAATTAGTAAGAATGCTCAGGCTATAACTTGCAAGGTAAAACATATACTGTTAAAACTGGAATTTGTGGCTACATTTGTGTATGCTTACTATCAGAAAGAAAAGATAACGCCACTATGGGAATATTTGAATCAAGTTTCAGTGGGTATGAATCAACCATGGATAGTTTTGGGAGACTTCAACTCTGTATTGCATATAGAGGATAGACAATGAGGTAATCCTGTTACTATAGCTGAAGTTTTGGATTTTCAAACATATTAAAATATGAATGGACTGGTGGAGCTTCCTAATGAGGGGTGCTCTTATACATGGAATGATAAACAGGAGAATGGTATGGTGTTCTCTAGAATTGATTGGATATTTGTTAATGGGGAATGGATGGACAATATGGTAGATTGTCGAGCAAGGTTCTTACCTGAAGGGGTGAGTGATCACAGCCCTGTACAGGTCACAACCATGCAACATACTTGCAGGTGAAAGAAAGCATTTTAGTATTGTAATGTATGGAGTACTCATCCTCAATTTATAGAAATAGTAGAGGAGGGGTGCAAGCAGAACATAGAAGGATGGAAGATGTTTCAAGTGGTGAAGAAACTTAAAGGTCTCAAACCTAAACTGCAGAAGTTGCATAAAAGCAATTTCAATAACATAGTGAAAGAAGCAACAATGGATAGAGAGAATCTGTTGAAGAGCCAAGAACTACTCCAGCTGAATCCTTTGGATGTACATTTACAACAAGAGGAGAGGAGATTGGGGGCAAAGTTTAAGAGGTCTAACTATTTGGCAGCAATATTCCTTCAAAAAAGGAGTAAAGCAACCTGGATGTGATTAAGGGATAATAACACTAGGTACTTTTATTCTGTGATCAAGCATAGGAAATTAGTAGAAGCACATGCGTGACAAGATAGTAATGGGAAGATATAGGATGATCCAACAGCTATAGCTGAATTGTTTGTACAGTTTTATAAAGAACTATTGGGTGAACAAGGAGGGTGGAGAAGAATATCATCACCATGGTTTCTACAGAATGGTCATAAATTAACTACACAACAACTGGTTCTACTTGACCCAAACACAAGGAAAGATGTTAAGGATGCAATGATGAGTATCAATGTGAACAAGAGCCCAGGGTCTGATGTGTTTGGGAGTGGTTTTTTCAAAAGTGCATGAACATTGTTGGTGATGAAGTGAGTGAAGCTGTGCTAGACTTCCTCAAAAATGGGAAGCTGTTAAAACAACTGAATGCTACACTGATTAGTTTGATTGCGAAGGTGGCTAATCCTCTGAATGTCACGCAATTTAGTCCAATATCTTGTTGTAACACCATATACAAATGCAACTCTAAGATTCTATGTAAGAGACTAAAGAGACTGTTACCATCATTGGTCAATGAATCGCATGCAGCTTTTGTCAAAGGAAGATTATTAGTGCATAATGTATTGATTTGTCATGATCTCATGCAACACTACAACAGGAAAACTACTCCAAGATGCTTAATGAAGATTGACTTGAGGAAAGCTTATGATATGGTGCGCTGGGAGTTTATAGAGGAGATGCTGAAAGGCTATGGATTTCCAGAAAGTTTCACTCAATTGGTAATGGCATGTGTCTCTTCTACATCCTTTTCTATCAAAGTGAATAGGGAGGAATATGGTTACTTTGCTAGGAGAAAGGGATTGAGGCAAGGTGATCTGATGTCACCCCTCCTGTTTGTAATAGTAATGGAATACTTGTCCACAATTATGGGAAGAAAGAGTCAATTACCAGATTTTCGATTTCATCATATGTGTAAGAGACAAAAGCTTACTCATTTGATATTTGCTGACGACCTCATTACTTTTTGCAAGGGGAATATTAGCTTTTTTAACAGAGTTATGGGAGCACTAAAATATTTTTTAGAGGTGACTGGCTTGATAGCAAATGTGAATTAATCTATGGCTGGGGTGGATGCAAAAATTAAGGAGAAGCTAATAGAGATGACTGGATTTGCAGTAGGAACATTCTCAATAAGGTACTTGGGATTACCACTTTCGCCTAAGAAGTGGAACAAGATGTAATATCATCAATTGACTATGAAAATTAGAGCCTATTCTGCTAAGAATCTATCTTATGCAGGTAATCACAAGTCATAAAGTCTGTATTATTTTCACTACATAATTTCTGGGGGAGGCAATATTCATCCTCCCACAGAGTGTGTTAAAAGAGGTCCATAGGAAGTGCAGAAAATTTCTGTGGGGAAGTACTACGGAATAGAAAAAGGTTTCATTAGTTGCCTGGGAGAAAATTTGTAAACCAAAAGCACAAAGGGCTTTGAATATTAAAGGATGTAGGAACTGAAATATAGCAGCCGTGGGATAATTAGTGTGGATGATAATGGAGAAAGCGGATAATCTATGGGTGAAGTGGGTGCATGGTATATATATGAACAATGGTATAAATTTTTGGGAGCATCAGGCACCAGTGGACAACAACTGGTATTGGAGACGGCTTAACAAGCTAAAGCTGGGGATGATAAGTTGGTACCACAATGGAAGGTATTGCCTAACTGTTACTAGGCACTATTCTATAACAAAAGGGTATTTGAAACTAATAGGAGATGCTCCTAAGTTACAAGCAACTGGATTGGTATGGAGCAGAGTAATGCTTTCCAAAACACATGTTCATAGTGTGGCTTGTTATGTAGGGGAGGCTTATGACAAAAGATAGACTACGACATATGGGAATACACTGTGACAATACAACATGTGGGATGTGTGACAATGGCAGTATCGAGAATGCAATGCACTTATTTCATGAATGTACCTGGTCTGTGCAGCTATGGACAATGGTAAAGCAATGGATTGGTCTCAACATACAACTTCTAGAGGTGGCAGATACCATGCACAACATCAATAGTTAACATTGGAGAATCTTTAAGAAGAAGATCATGGTAGCGATACATGGAGGGAGAATCTATCAAATATGGCAAGCACGATACTAGAGACATTTTAGTGGACTTGGTGTAAATAATAGTTTTATTTTGCAGCAAATACAAAGTATAATAAGGGAGAGAATTGATATGTTGAGGGAAACTAAGGAAGCGAGGAAAACTAGATTTCTAATTGATAGGATATATAGCTAGTAGTTGTGATCTTTTTTGAGAGAGGTGTTCGAGGCTCAATTACCGGTTCTATAACAGTATTGAATAATCTTATGTGTAAACTGATGGTTAGCTGTCTGGTAACATATTCACATCTTATTACCCAAAAAAAACATAAGCAACTATTGAGGACCCAAGAGTCGAACAATGAAGTTCTCTTTTCTTTTAATTTGGCTGTTCCATGCTAGGGGAAGGACACCTCCCAAAGGAACCATTCCAATCCGTCCCTCGGTGCCCACTCGACAACCCGCTCTCATCGAGGAGTAGCTCAAGCAATATACCCCAACAACCGATGGGTGTGGGACTAGGACCCCGATTCCAATCGAGCATGAACAACACTCAGTCTTCTGCATTTCATGGGCTACCAGAGGCACACTGGACATCAGCATCTTGTGGAGTTGATAACTCAAATTTTGAATTTGTATTATATAGCAGTGTACTTGTGAAAAAATAATGTGTATACGAGCTTGATAATTATCAGATACACAGTGCATGCTTAGTGGTTTTGACCAAGTATACAATTTGCAGAGCTAGAAGATCATTAATGATTTCCTCTTAATGAACAAAAGAATGCCTCTAGTTATTAATGATATGGTATTTAGATTCAACATAGCTTTCTGCCTCCCATAAAAATGATCCAAAAGCAACTGCCTCCAGAACCAGCATTGTCAAACCAGAGTATGTAACAGAGAGAACTTCATCATTAGATACATCTAGCGTACCATCGTCAGAAACTTTAATATCAGGCCGTCCAAACAATGCTTGCGTCTGCTTTTCAATCACAGAAATTGCTTCCTTTGATCTTAAGGTTGCATATCTCTGTAGTGTCTCCGCATCCAAATACATCACATAAGATCTCAGCCTTTGTGATTTATCCTCAATATCAAAATCCGCTAAACCTTCTCTGTCACCATCTTCAGGGTAAATTTCTATCAATGACTCTGGATCCCATAGTTGTCTTGGTGCAGCTGGCTCATCAGGATTTGTTGAGATCTGGAAACTTTTAGGAGGCTTACTCATACTCCTCTCGAGTTGATAACGTTCGTCAACCCTTTTGAGGAAATATCCATACATAATAGAAGCAGCATAGAGCTTACCAAGTTTGACTTTGCTAATTTGAACAATGCTATCAAGAGGCCCCACTTCACGCTCACCAAGAACTATAGATATGTGGCTTACGATCATTTCAAATGCATCAGCAGAGTGAATAGATTCTAGCTTCTGCTCTTGATTTGGCCAAAAACCCACACTTCCAGTAGGAACTGATGTTTCAGATATTTTTGGGATCAACGAAATTTCATTGTCTACAAATTTGTGTACAATTAAGCAGTATAGAATCTCCTCTAATGCTCTCCGCCTTTCCTTCTCTCTAACTTCAGCTATTCTCCTGAAATTCAAAACGAATTTCTATCAGGCATGTCCATATATATAGCCTTGGCTGTAGGAAACGATAACTAAAATATGACTCACTAAGCAAACATTAAAAAGAAAAAAACAAAGATCAAATATATTACTTATGGAGCACATCTTTGGACGAAGGCTGATTTTCCTTTAATTGGGTATCCCGTTCATTCTGTAGGTTCTCCAGCTGCTGTTCAATAGCTGCAGGGAGCAAATGCGGATGGGTTTGTAAAATCTGTGCTAAAAACTGACCAATAGCAGACTCCAACTGAACAGGAGCAACTGGGACCAAATCACCTCCTGAACTTCCTGATGCTGTAGCTCTTATCATCCAGTTTCTGTTTTGGGCCTTTTCTGGCCCAATTCCTAGCCTCGGGACAGAAAAAGGGGAGCTCTGCATAAGAAAGTAAGATTATTTCAGGCAATGAATGTAAGATTATTACAAGTATTAAGAAAATATCTCTTGTGAGAACTGGAAGATAGAAATTAGTGCATCTTCATGACCCTCCGTCAAGAACATTGGCATAAAACAACAACAACAAATCCACTGAATTCCAACAAGTGGGGTCTGGGGAGGGTAGAGTGTACGCACACCTTACCCCTACCTTGTGCAGGTAAAACATTGGCATACAATTTTATAATCAGCTAAATGGTCAAATTGAATCGTTTCTTTTTTACTTCTTGAGAAAGATATATCAGATGAAGCCGCAGAGAGTACAATCATCACGTACTATTTAAACTACAACCTTTTCTTCTTAAGCCCCCAACCCCAAAAGGGAAGGGGTAAGTAAACAACAAACCAATATATCTGTAAGCCCTTAAATCAGGTTATATGTTTCCAAATTCCATCACTCAAGCCTACAATCTGGCATAAATAACTCAAACTATGAACTCCAAATCAAACTTCTCCTTTAACCATAAATATATTTACTGAAGAAAATCCAAATTTAACATTTGCAGCTGTCAAAAAGGTTTTCAGCACAAACAACATGTTTCATGCAACTTGATTAGCCAACTTTTCTGAAGATGTAAAGCCAAACAAATGGTCCCGAGAAGATATCTTTACACATTTTAAGTTTACCAGACCACACTCAATGTATGTTCAAGAAGAAGTGATATATCTTTAAATGTTAGTGATAAATGTTTCTCCTCGATCATATGTGTAATGCATCCACATCTATTTCAGTCACTTTCGTACTCGTAAAAGTCTAGTTCTATTATTTTCCAATTCCAGTTACATGAAATGAAGTCAACTATTGATCACTGACTCTGAGAACTTTAATACCTGGTAGGTGAAATAAGTCCACCTTAAGGGTTTCCAAAATGCAAACATACCAATTTGGCAATTTGAGCCTACTTGATGTAAACACTTACACCTCAAGTTCTATAATACAAGTTATGTAAGTTAAAAACATTTTAACTAAATTGTTGAAAGTCAAAAGAGATAGTCAAGTTGAAATTGAGGGAGTAAATTTGTCAGTTCATCAAACAGCAGATCAATATTTAGACATGTAAAGGAAAGATAGACGGACAAACAGATCCTTGAACCTTAATCGAGAACTTTGAAAAGTGGACATTGATCATCATTAACAGGGATAAAGGTACCATGCATTCCAAGATAAGCAAAAGTCAAAAAATGATGATGCGTATAGGTTAGTTTCATCTGCAGTGTGAACCTTTCTTCTTCTTTTTCTGGGAATCTTGGTAGCTACAAAATCAATTTGACTTGATTATATGTAATTTATATGGAGCATGTTCACAAGCCTTTTAGGAGTACGATGGGCAGTGTCAAACAATGTGAAGGATGTGGCGGCCAATGACAAAGCAGCTTAAAGATTTACAGAACACTGTACCTCTATGCACCAAATGGACAAAATGGAAAGAGAGAAAATCCAGATGTTTTGAAGGGAAAAAAAACTGCACTACATTACGTAAAGCTACTAGTCTACATTCTCTATCAATTTGGTGTAAAACGAAGGATGTAAATCATTACAAGAGTAATTTGTAGACTCCTTGTATCATAGATAGGAACTTAAGTCTTTTATTTTGTATAAATTCCAACAGTTTCTTAGTGCTATTTTGGTGACAAAAATTTACTGACTTATACAGTTATACCCCAATAAAAGGGATTGAACATGCAAATTTCAATTAGTGATGATGCATCCTATTTTCATGTTAAACTTTTAGAAATTGATAAACAAGCATATGGATCATTGGAGAAAAGAGAAATGCAATGCCCTAGTGCTCTGAAAGCCTTTTTCATGATCCAGTTTCAGGTGTTCATGGTATTTAGACTACCTCCCCACTTATTTCCCCAACAACTGTAATCCGGCATTTTCTTGTTAAAACCGAAGAGTACGCCAATATTCTTTCTCAAATCGACAATCAACGAATTTGGTTTTCAAGCCAAAATATACCATATTAAGTTTGGCATCTGAGTACCTTTCCATCTTCATTATGCTCGTCACAAAGTTTTTCTATCTAATCAGGTATTACTCATTTAGAAGTAGTGCACACTGAACTTCTACATCACCTTTCCTATAATTATGGTAATCGAAATGGAAGTGGGCACTTTCTCTCTTACACCATAATTTTGTAACATTCTTATGCTATACAGGAGAGCAAATTTTTAAATACTTTTCATAATAACACAAAAAAAAACTATGCAAAAACCAGCCCTCGATACCACTTTTCCCAATTCGTGTACTTCTCAATACTGAATCATTATACAATTCCCCACTACTTAATTTCATCTGATTATTTTTATATTTTCATCTCTGTTGTTTCCTCCGCATAATAATCATGTTCAATCTCCTAATTAAAATAAGAATAATAATCTTTTTTTTTTTTTTGGTCACCACTAAGCTCTTTTTTTTTGTGTTAACTCTTCAACCAAAAAAAGCGGCTACTGCCAATTGTGACCTTTATCTTCACATAATTAACAACGAGTTCATACGCAAGTATTTACCGAGTCAAATTAACGTACTAATTTATCTAGTCTCTACAGAATACCATGACTGTACTGAAACCAAATATATTTCTTACTTTGGAGAAAGAATGAGAGAGGAAGGATTTGGTGGGGTCGGAGAATGCCTGGAACTGTTTCAAACCGCCGCCGGCATTGGACGGGAGAACAACGGACACGTCGGCTAATATTCCGGTCATTTGCATCGACTCTTCAGTGGTGGAGGTGAGGGGTGAATCTTCTGGTTGGCTGCTGCTGTTGCTAAGCCAACGGTAGAGCCGCGATTTTGGTGATATTTTTTTTTTGTAGTTGGTCACTTGGCTGTGTACGGAGGAAAATATTAGTTGGTTACGTGGCATCAAACAGAAGTATCTAATTTAGAGAAGGCGCACGACAAAGTCCTAGGGACGTTCTTTGGAGATGCAGGTAAAAGGATGTCGGTAGCATACATTAGATCGATAAAGGATATGTATGATAGAGCTAAGACTCGATTTAAGACTGCGGGATGTGACTTAGAGCTTTTTCCAGTGGTTATAGGGTTACACCAAGGATATGCGCTTAGCCCGTTCTTATTTGCACTGGCGATGGACGCCCTAACACACCATATTCAAGGTGAGGTGCCATGGTTTATATTGTTCTTTGATGATATAGTTCTGATTGATGAGACACGAGGCGTCGTTAATGAGAGATTGGAGGTTTGAAGGCAGACCCTGGAGTCCAAAGGTTTTAAGTTGAGTAGGACTAAGACGGAATATCTGGAGTGTAAGTTCAGTAGCATGACGGGGGAAGCGTACATGGTAGGGAGGCTCGACTCACAAGTTATCCCCAAGAGAGAAAGTTTCAAGTACCTATGGTCTATTATCCAAGGTGATGGGGAGATCGACGAGCATGTAACGCATCGTATTGGGGTGGGTGGATGAAATAACGATTAGCGGTTTGGAGTCTTGTGTGACAAAAAGGTGTCACCGAAACGCAAAGGTAAATTTACAGAGCGGTGGTTAGACCGGCTATGTTGTATAGGGTTGAGTGTTGGCCAGTAAAGAATGCACATATCCAGAAGATGAAAGTAGCCGAAATAAGGATGCTGAGACGTATGTGCGGGCATACTAAACTGGATAAGATAAGGGATGAAGATATTTGGGAGAGGGTGGGTGTTGCTCTTGTGGACGACAAGATGCGGAAAGTGAGGCTTAGCTAGTTCGGGCATGTGTGGGGGAGAACCTTAGATGTCCCGATTAGGAGGTGCGAGCGGCTGGCTTTGGCAGGTATGATAAGAGGTAGAGGGAGGCCTAAGAAGTATTGGGGTGAGGTGATCAGGCAGGACATTGCGCGACATTAGATTTCCGAGGACATAGCTCTTGACAGGAACGTGTGGAGGTCGAGCATTAGGGTTGTAGGCTAGGGGGTAGTCGAGAGTTTTTCCCTCTTTGTACCGGGTAATCTGATAGAGTTTTATCTAGGTATGTTAGCGGTCTATGCTTTGTCCACATTATTTTATTGTTTTGCATAGTATTGTGTTATTGCCCTTTCACTTAGTTGTTGTCTCAAACGATACTGTTGTTACCTTTCTGGTTTCTTTTGATGTGACAAACCTTTTCTTTTATTTCTTTTCTGATATTATTGTCTCTTCTGTTGAGTCGAGGGTCTCCCGAAAATAGTCTCTCTATCCTTCCGGGGTAGGGGTAAGGTCCACGTATATTCAATCCTCTCCAGGTCCCACTAGTAGAATTTTACCGGGTATATTGTTGTTGTTGTTGCTATTGTTGTTGTTGTTGTTATTGTTGTTGTTGTATATTAAAATAATAGGAGTATTAGCACTAGAGCGATTTATATTAAGAGAAATTATCACTTTATGTCTATTAAACCCAAACTATTCATTATTTTAGGGGCTTTTGCATCTATACCCGATTTTGGGGTCACAATTGAACCTATACCCACTTTGCAAAAAAAATTTGCAAGCCTACCCACTTTACGATCAACTTCAGGCTTATCGGGTCTGAAATTAAAAAAATATTAGTCTGAAGTGAAAAAATTGCACTTTAGATGCACTTAAGGCCAAAATAGGTCTGAAGTGCAACCAACGTTTTCATGTGTTTAAGGCTAAATAGGCCTGAAGTGCAAATTGCCCAGAAACAGAAATTTGTTCTTCAAACTTGTACAATCCAATATACGATTTAATACCTAAATCTACTCCAAATGAGTTCAAATTTGAAACATAACCTCCAAATATCATCAAGAACAAACCTCAATCATCAATTTTTCAAAAACAACAATAAATCTAACAAATTCATTTTGCAATTAAGTGTGATGACCCGAAAGGTCATCACTTGTTTTAGAAATAAATTCTGTATTCCGAGGCCTTTAAAACCTCTTTCTGTCTCACCTCAATTTGTGTGCGTAGTCCGAGCGGGTAGCCGAAAAGCCATTATGTGAAAATCTGTGAAAAATAATGAATTTTGCCTTTAAAATGAATTTAAGTTGATTTTGGCCAACATTTTGGGTAAACACACTCGGACCCGTGATTTCACGGTCCCGAAGGGTCCGTAGGAAAATATGGGACTTGGGCATATACCCGGAATCGAATTCCGATGTCCCAAGCCCGAGAAATAAATTTTTAAAGAAAATTATTTTCTAGAATATTTATGAGTTTTTGGAAATGAAATGTGTTTTAAATTTGATGGTATCGGGCCCGTATTCTAGTTCCGGAGCGCGGTACAGGTCTTATAGGTGATTTAAGTTGAGTATATGAAATTTGGTAAGAAACGGACGTGAAATGACGTGAATTGGACCTTATTTGAGAAAATTGGAAAATTAATGTTCTTAAGTGATTTCATGATTTTGATGCTAAATTCATAGTTGTTGATATTATTTTGGTGATTTGAATGCACGAACAAGTCCGTATGATGTTTCTAGGTTGGTGTGCATGTTTGGTTTGGATCCCCGAGGGCTCGGGTGAGTTTTGGATAGGCCACGGAGTGGAATTTTAACTTAGAATGTTGCAGATTTTTAGCTGGTGTTGCAGGTCTGCAGGCTTCGTATTGGCTCGCAAATGCGAAAGGACCTGGTCTGCCTTGGGGTCGCAAATGCGACATAGTCAACGCAAGAGCGGTGTCGCAAATGCAAAAGGCCTGGATTCCCTCAGTGTCGCAAATGTGATAGTTCCACCGCAAAAGCGAGTTCGCAAATGCGAGAATAGCAGACTTCTGGGTTCGCAATTGCGAACCCTGATCGCAATTGCGATACTTGCAACCTGTAAATTCATAACTTAGACGCATTTCAACCATTTTTCAAACCCTTTCAAAACCAAAACACTCTTGGGCGATTTTTCAAAGTTAAGTAACTTTTGGCTAGATACGAGCAAATTAGTGGTGGAATCAAGAGGTAAAGCGATAGTTGAGACTTGAATTGTGTTCGTGGCATTGAGGTAAGTGTTTGGTCTAACCTTAGCTTGAGGGATTAGGAGTTGTGTCCTATTTGCTATGTGTATTTGTTGAGTACGACGTATAGGCATGGTGACGAGTATCTATACGGTAGTGTCAAGCATGCCCGCGAGTCTTATATTGTGATTTTTATGACTCTATTTGTATTGTTCATGCCTTTTATGATGATTTCTATTGTTGAGTAAAGTTTATGGAAGTAATGGTGGTACTTGAGTATTGAAGAGCGTTAACCAAAATTGTATAATGAATTGTGGAAGTATAATTGGTATTTGAACCTTATAGGGCATTGGCTCAAGTTGTGAAGTAAGTTGTGAAGTAAAAGTGAAAAAGAGAAGAGAATTATTATATAATCTCCCTTGCCGGGATATTGTTGCTTTTAATGCTATATCCCTTGCCGGGATGTTGATGCTTTTGATATTGTTCCCTTGCCGGGATTTGATTGTTAAAATATTGTTCCCTTGCCGGGATTTTATTGCAATTTTATTCATTTCCTTGCCTTATTGCTTGTGATTGTTGTTTGGATGAGGAAGAGTGTTAAAGCACGAAGGGTGATGTCGTGTTGTCACGATCCCAAATAGACAATCGCGATGGCGCCTATCACATTACTAGACAAGCCAACCCAAACCATTAACTACAACAAATTCCTTTTATAAAACCATTTTCTAACACATGTTTAAATATCAAATTTCCAAAATAAGCGTTTAAAACACAATTACATATGCAGAAGTCAAATAAACATAAAAACTACACAACCCCAAATATCTGGTGTCACGAGTCTAGAGCCTCTACTACATAACTGATTGTCTGATACAACATAAGTCTAGAAAATGCGGAAAAGAACAAGAAAAGAAGGAGAAAACAGGGCTACGGACGCCATGCATCTATCTTGAAATCTCCAGCAACCTCTGGATCAGCTGAGGACCCTCACTTTGCCACTCGGTCACCTGGATCTGGACACAAGGTGCAGGGAGTAACGTGAGTACGCCAACTCAGTAAGTAACTAAAGTAAATAAGGTCTGAAAGTAGTGACGAGCAGTTAAAAATTATATAACCGAATAAACAACAGGATAACAAATCTATTTCACAGTTTAAAGCCAGTTTCGTCGTAAAATTATCAACATCAGTTTAAACACTTGAAATCATATACTTAGCAATTTTTTCCAACAAAGGTTATTTTTAAAATAAGAGTGAAATCAGTAAAAATATCATAACTGGGCCCCTCGGGCAAGGTATCACTCAGAATATGTCCTCTCGGGCAGCTTCTCAGTCACTCGTGACTCATTCTCATCACTCAGTACTCACTCTCAACACTCAGGCTCATTAATATCCATAATAATAGAAATCATAGTAACCGATGCGGCGTGCAGCCCGATCCATAATTTATAGTCGACTACGCTCACTAGGGGTGTACAGACTCCGGAGGGGCTCCTACAGCCCAAGCGTCATATCGCTGCAGCACGCAGCCCGATCCATATAATATCCTCACCATTAGGTTCTCAACCTCTCTCAGTCATTAACCTCACAGCCTCTCGGGCACAACAATAGAAATTAGGAAACTCAGCCCAAACAGTCTTCACAATTAGAAGTGGAGTGATAAAACCAGTTTTAAACATTTAAACAGGTAAAACATGACTGAGGATATGCTTTCAACAAGTAAAGTGAGGAAAAGCAGTAGAAATGCCTCTAAGGGTCTCAACATGTCGGCACAAGGCCCCAAACATGACGTACAACCCATAATACAGTATAAATGACTAAAGTACGGAATAACATAAGATTCCAAATCAAATACGCGGCTTAATAGTCGCTACGGGACGGACCAAGTCACAATCCCTACCGGTGCACGCCCACACGCTTGTCACCTAGCATGTGCGTCACCGCATTTATCAAAACAAGTCAAATACCGGGGTTTGTACCCTCAGTTCCAGATTTACAATGGTTACTTAGCTCAAACCGGTGAAAATACTACTCTGTGATGCCTTTTCCCCTCGAATCAGCCTCCACTCGCGTCGTATCTATCTAAAATCAGAATCACGACGTCAAAATATGCTAAGGGAACGAAGCCCAAGCGAAAACAATCAAATAATACCAAAAATCCCGAAATTGGCCAAACTCGACCCCCGGGCCCACGTCTCGAAACTCGATAAAAATCACATCAACGGAATCCTTATCATCCCATGAGTCCATACATATCAAGAACACTGAAATCAGAGTCCAAATGACCCCTCAAATTCTCATTTTAAAGTCTCTTAATCTCAAGCCCTAATTCCTCCATTTTAGGCTTAGATTCTATGATTTACTAGGTAGATTTCACATTAGAATCGAGTTTTAAGACCAAGAATCTTACCTCCAAGTGATTCCCCTTGAATCCCTCTTCAATCCCCTTCAAATAACTCCAAAAACGACCAACAATGGAAGAAATAAACTCCACATTCGCGGACAAGACGACCTTCTAAACCTTCTACCCAGACCTGAAAATCCTTCTTCGCGAATATGGTCAAAGGCTCGCGTTTGCGAAGCACAAAAATAACCTTGACCAAATTCCTCTTTCACGATCGCGACCAGCACATCGTGAACGCGATGCTTTACTCAGACAGGCCTTCACGATGGCGTTCCACCTATCGCAAACACGATGAATTAAATCCACTAAAGCTCAACCGCTCATTTTCTTCTATGCGAACGCGACACTACCGCGCGAACGCGACACTACCGCTTAGCCCTTAGCGATCGTGTAGCCATCCTCATGAATGCGATGGATTAAATTTCACCTTCCTCAACTGACTCTTCGCGAACGCGAAGAGTAAAATACCTGCAACAGCTGAACAGAAATCTGCAACTTTTCTTTAACTCAAAATGGTTCGTTCAACCCTCCAAAACTCACCCGAGGCCCCCGAGACCTCAACCAAAAGCACAAACATATCCCAAAACCTTATTTAAACTTGTACCAATCTTCAAAACACCTCAAACAACATCAAATCGACCAAAACACATCGGATTCAAGCCTAATTTTCCAAAAACTTTTAAATTCCGCTTTTGATCAAAAACCTGACCAAACCACGTCCGAATGACCTGAAATTTTGCACACACGTCCCAAATGACATGATAGAACTATTGCAACTCTTGAAATTCCATTCTGACTCCTATATCAAAATCTCACCTATCAACCGGAAATCGCCAAAAATCCGATTTTGCCAATTCAAGCTTAAATCTACTTTGAACCTTCAAAACTCATTCCGATCACGCTCCTAAGTCCCAAATCACCTCCTAAAGCTAACCAAATCATCAGAACTCACATCCGAACCCTCTAACACACAAGTCAACATCCGGTTGACCTTTCCAACTTAAACTCACTCTAAAGAGACTAAGTGTCTTAAACCTTACCAAATCCTTTTCGAACTCGATCCGACCAACCCGATACTACATAACACGGATAAATAAAACATAAAGAAGAAAAAATGGGAAAAACGGAGCGGTAACTCATGAGACGACTGGCTGGGTTGTCACACGTGTATTATTTTGGTGAGAGAGTGTTAAAGCACGAAGGGTGATGTCGTGTATGATTTTTGAGGAAGAGTGTAAAGCACGAAGAGTGATGTTGTGCCGCACGATGTACAATTCTGTGTCGATTATATTGATTTTATGGAGAGGACGAGAGTAAAAGCATGAAGGGTGATGCCGTGCAATTTATATTGATTCTTATGGTAAAGACGAGAGTAAAAGCACAAGGGGTGATGTCATGCACTTATTTGATTTCTGGTTCTTGTTGAAAATTTAGATATGGTGTTCCTCGTATTTACTTGTTGCCTTCTTATTCTTAATTGATGTTTCCCCCGAAGCATGTTTCCCACTCCCATTATTAATTGTACATTCCTGTTTCTACTTTCCGCTATATGTGATTTGACTACACAGGTTTGTTTGGTAGTCTGGTCCTAGCCTCGTCACTACTTCGCCGAGGTTAGGCTAGGCACTTAGTAGAACATGGGGTCGGTTGTGCTGATACTACACTCTACACTGTGTGCAGATCCCGGCGTAGCAGCTTTTGGACCTTAGCTTGGATGGTTGCCTTCAATCCACACAGAGATCCAAGGTAGTCTTGCAGGCGTCCGCAGGCCCAGGCGTCTCCCTCTATCCCTTCATCCTGTTTCATTTACGTATTTCAAATATAGTGTATTATTTATTTTCAGTATTTCTAGACCATCTGTGAAGTGTGACACCAGTTCTGGGTAGTCTTTGTTTAAGATATTGTATCAGACATATTAAAATGGTTTTATTGTTTCTTCCGCTTGTTTAAATTCCGCTGTTTACAAACTATTATTTCATAATTGTTAAAGGATTAAAAATGGGAAAACAGGTAAATTGTTCAAACGTTTGGCTTGCCTAGCTTTCATTAGTAGGTGCCATCACGACTCCCGAGGGTGAAAAATCCGGGTCGTAATATTAAGAAAAAGAAAAGGAAGAAATCCTAAGCAATTATAAAAAAAATAAAGCGCCACAACAGCTCACCATTGTAAAACATCATTAACTACCTTAAATATGTTCACAAACACCATATAAAATCACTCTTACCTGGAGAAGAAGAAGAAGAAGAAGAAGAAGAAGAAGAAGAAGAAGAAGAAGAAGAAGAAGAAGAAGAAGAAGAAGAAGAAGAAGAAGAAGAAGAAGAAGAAGAAGAAGAAGAAGAAGAAGAAGAAAATGGCCTGAAGTTGTTTAAACAGTGGGTACAAGTTAAAAAGGAATTTAAAAAGTGAGTACAAGTTAAATTGGGGCGACCAAATAGGGTCGCGGGTGCAATTTTTACACTCTTTTGTACCCCAAGCCCAAATGATTTACTTATCCTACTGAACCATTCCACTGACGCATGATTTTTTTTCTAGATTTTGTTTCTGTCTTCTTCTAATAATAGTATTTGGGCGAAATTTTTAGATTTCAAAGTACATTTTTGAGAAAGTGGGTCCTAAAAATCAAAGACGTTTTGTGGGTTTCTTTGTACTTTGTTAATCGATGTATGTGGATTGTTGTATTTCAGTATGGGTCGGAAGCATGCTGCACGTAGATGGTGGCGCGTGAAAAAAATCATTCTTCAAAACAAGTAGGGGCTGAATCGGTTGCATCAGTTATGTCTACTCCAAGTTTTTCTTTATTTACTGATTCTCCATCAATGGTTAGCCCTAAACCGAGTAGTAGTCGTATCGAAAATAAAAGAAAAAATGTAGAACCCATAGGTGTTGATTTTGAATTAGAGGGAAGAAAAGCCAAAAATATTGATGATTATTCATTAAAGGGAACTCCCTACCAATCAGTACCCGAAACAAATTCTGAACTAGCTATAGCAGGTGATGCAATGATTGATAAGGAAAAGCTAAAGTCGTTGAGGATTCCGAATTAGGAAAAAGTCGATGTGAATCAGTGCCTGAACCAGTCAATGATAATTGTAGTGACAACTCTCAAATAAAGAAGAGAAAAGTTGGTGTACCAACCAAGAAGGTAATTTCTTAAAATTAAGTTTTGTGCTTTTGAACATATAGTACATTTTTATTTTTGATTTTCTTTTATGCATTTGTATTATATAATAGTTTTTATAGTTATAGGTAGTTGGGGCAACGATCCCATATAACTGTATACTCTGTCGGTATAGCTATATACTATATCAGTATCATATGTTAGTTGAAATTTGTATTGGGTTCATTTAATTGCTATAATATTTGATTTTTCTTTAGTAATAATAGTATAGTACGGTATCTTGAATTTTTTTATTATATGAACATGTGGTACATTATTTGATTTTCTTTATGCATGTATGTAACAATTTTTACAGTTATAGGCAGTTCTAGGAATGACCTTAGTACAACTATATACCCTGTTAGTATAGCTATATACTATATTGGTATCATATGTTGGTTGGAACATTTTTTGATTGTATTAGCTCCATTTAATTGGTACACTATTTGATTTTCCTTTAGTATTAGTAGTATAGAATCTTGAATTTTTTTAGTATATGAACATGTGATACATTGTTTGATTTCCCTTTATGCATGTGTTTATGTAATCATATATTTGATTTTTCCGTTATGCGTTTGTTTTATATTATAGTAGTATAGTACAATATCTTAAAATACTTTATTATATTAATATGTGGTACACTATTTTTGATTTCTCTCTTTATGCATTCATGTTATGTAATAGTAGTATAGTCGGATAGTTGCAGGAAATTAACCAGTAGAACTGTGTATACCATATTGGTATAGTTATATCTCATATTAGTATTATATGGTAGTTAAAATATTTTTTGGTTGTTTAGCTGCCTTTTTAAGTAAATTCTACTCTGAAACTATGTATATGAACATATTTTGCAGTATTGGAATTTTCTTATGCCGATGGACATAGATTACAAACCAAAGATCGATTGGGATACCAAGTGCAACATCATTCGTGAGTTGAAAGATAAGTTAACAAATAAGAAACATCGGATGTTTAAGAAATATGCTTTGGATATTTTTTGGATCTGCCACCAGTCATTGTGCAAATTCAAGTTATGCACCATTTACTTATTAGAGAAGTACATCATGAGGTGAAATATGAGATGCGGTTTGTAGTGAGTTGTTTTAGGTTGCGTTTTGGTTTGAGTGGATTTACACTCATTACGGGGCCAAAATACAAGGGTGATACAAGTATTAGAGAGCCCATCAAAGAATATGTTGATTTCAAAATACTTTCGGACTTTATCTGCGACATGGACCCAACTAGTAAAGTGTTTTTATGAAGAAGAAATAGGAGTCTGATGATGATGCGCTGAAGATAGTAGTTTTTTATTTTGTGAATACCTTCTTACTTTCTATGGTCAAATAAAGATTATTTCACGGTCTTACATTGACTTGGTTGAGTGTGGTGATTTTAGTAATTATCCTTGGGGTTATAGATGTTTATAACGCTATACTCGAGTCGTGTTCTAACAAGGTTCAAGATAAATCTTCTTTTTTATAAGCATGGTGACTTCCCGTTGGCTATACAGATTTTGTTGTATGAATGTTGCACAAGTTTGGATGGTCTCTATGCTAATCATATTGGAACCAAATTTTCACGAATTCTAAACTGGGTAGTCAAAGAGTAGATACGGGATGCGTTGCGTATATTTAGCTTACAACTTGAGCAGGTAATTTTCTTATGCTTTTATTGCATCTTTTAATAATTTTTGTACAGTAGTATAGTCACAGATAGTTGTAACAATATCCCGGAATAGTATAACACTATAGTATATTGTTCCAAAATACAACATATGATTACAACATGTTGATACCCAATTTTGCCTTCATATTTTTTAAATAGTATATATATTTTCAAAATGTTATTAATTATTCAATTTACAAGAATTATACAGGTATTTTCATAATTGTCCACAATATTTAGAGCTTTAAAATCAATTTTTTTGCATTTAAATTACTTAAATATTTATTAATTATCCCTCAAATTATTTTATGATGACTTAATCATCCAAATTACTATTTGCATCCACATATATGTTTCATTATAATTTTTACTTGATTTTATATAATTATATTTGTATTTTTAAGCTATCTATATAATTTTGCAATAATAACCTATATGTTATGCACAATTACAATTATTACATTATTCATGCTACAATAGTATTTTTATATTTTTATAATGTTAAGTTATTATTTTCAGTCATTTTATTGCATAAGTAATATTTTATTATTTATTAGTTATTTTTTATTTAAATAATTTCGTGTATTTAACTCCTAGCCCAATTTTAGGCTAATTTTGGACCAAAACCAGCCCCAAAGCAGCTGGCCCATCTCCATTAAACCATTCAATAGCCCAAACCAAACAACCCCTTTTAAAATCCGGTCACGACCCGTTTTAAACCCTCTCCACTCCCATTTAGATCCTGGCCGTCGATTTCAAATGATCAACGGCCCATAATAATTCCCCCACATTCCTTATATCCCCTCACCCAAACCCTAACCCCATTTCCTCACTCTAGCTGCCTCTAAACACTCTCCCCCCTCTCTCTAAAGAAACCCTAGCCGCCATACCCCCAACCTTCTCTGATTCCAACCCAAACATGGAATCAATCCATGATTTACTTACCTATTTTGTGATACTCTGCTATTATACGCGTATCTATAGTATTACTTAGTTCTTGCCCTATTTTTGACAAGCACTACCTCTCAAGAATGGGACCGATTTACCTTAATTTTGTAAAGATCTGGACGATCTTTCATCTAAATACACACTACAATGAACGATTCTTGCATTATTGGTTCCATTTAAACCCTCCCCACTCCCATTTCTTGTGTTTGATTGATGATTTCCTTATTTGTTCGTTTAAATCTGCTACTATATAAGCCCCTCCCCTAATTCCCCTAAAATGGACCTTAATCACTATACTCTCACTCTCACTAGTCCTGTACTTTTCTAAAACTAGACCTCTTGGCCACCTGGAAGCCAAAGCCACTGTAATTGAATTATTAGACCTCTCTCAGTGCGAGCACTGCCCGGGGTTCACCTGAAGCCCTTTGAAAACTCTTAACGCATTGAGAATTTTGGGTTTCGTATTCTTTGTTCAACGACAAAAGGAATACAATAGGAATATTTACAAATATATACACACAGCAAATCACTATCTTCATAATAACAAAAGGCGCCGAACGCAAACACATCAAGCTAAGAAATACCTGACTCTCTCATAACTATTCTTTGCGTTCCTTGCATGAGACTAAGTGTCGCACCTCCTTTTTACCGCGCCCGCGGGGGCGCGTGGGAGTTTTCTCCAATTAAAGGACAGTCGAAACGGGATTTGTTTGTTTGTTTCAGAGTCGCCACCTAGGAATTTTAAGGCGTCCCAAGTCACCGATTTTAATCCCTGAATCGAGGAGAATATGACTCTGTTTGTTATTCTGCGAACCAGAAATCCTGAGTAAGGAATTCTGTTAATTCGGGAGAAGGTGTTAGGCATTCCCGAATTCCGTGGTTCTAGCACGGTCGCTTAACCATTTTGGCTTAATTATCTTGATTTACTAAATACCTTTTTCTTGTTGCCTGATTTTATTACCGCTTTTTGTTTAGATTGTTTACAATTATAAAAATGAATCACGCGTACGTATATTCGTATTATGTACCTTTTATAAATGAGAGCATCGTGCCACGCATACGTGTACAACACAGGGTTGACAATATATTTTTTTTTATATTTTTATTATAAAAATCATATGTTTGAAATCGTGCTTAGAATAAAATTAAGGACGTTTGTCGCTCTTGTATTGATTAAATAGTGAACCGCACATCTCGGGTTTTTATGAAATTAATTTGATATTCTCCGAAAAATCCCTTTTTTTTAAATATTTGCTCGAAGCTGCGCGAACGCATAATCCGAATTGCTTTTTTAGAAATATAATCAGGTCACGCGAACGTATCCCTAATCAAAAAAAAATATTCTTGATGGTAGTATAAATTTTTTCACAAATTGTTTATTACATCCATATATTTTTTGTGAAAGTCATGGTAAATCACTATTTGAGACGCCTCTAAATTACTCGAAAAGGATTCACAAATTATTGAGTGTTGGCCACAAATTATATTTTTTCGCGTATAAATTATATTCCTCCAAGCCATTCGAATTTAAGGAGTAAAAATGAACAACGTGTGATTAATACTACCATTTATAGTGAATACAATATTTGACTACCCAAATAAACAACGTGCGAATTACGTATAAACATTGGGAAAGAATTGATGTAAGAAAGGAAATGATATTTTCGAAGAATCTTCAGGCGAATACTATTTTTTATATTTTTAAAATTGTTATAATCTATAAACCTAATCACCTTCTACATTACTTGTTTTTAATCCAAAGTTGTAATCGTTTGGTTAATTTGTTTACGATGGTAGATAGGCATCAAGTTGATAAAAAGGGGATTATTATACAAATCGATTCAATAAAATTGCATTACATGCAACATAGTTATACGTCTGAACCGTTCATAACATTCTAACATCGTAACGAACTATATCAACTCACCTTTCACATATGGTTATATATATACCCGTTATCATGCCATATATGAACATACAACTTATATCAATCTAAACAAAAATCAGATTTTAAAATCAGGCAACAAGAAAAAGGTATTTAGTAAATCAAGATAATTAAGCCAAAATGGTTAAGCGACCGTGCTAGAACCACGGAATTCGGGAATTCTTAACACCTTCTCCCGAATTAACAGAATTCCTTACTCAGGGTTTCTGGTTCGCAGAATAACAAACAAAGTCATATTCTCCTCGATTCAGGGATTAAAATCGGACTTGGGACGCCTTAAAATTTCCAGGTGGCGACTCTGAAACAAACAAACAAATCCCGTTTCGACTGTCCTTTAATTGGAGAAAACTCCCACGCGCCCCCGCGGGCGCGTTAAAAAGGAGGTGCGACAGCTCTGGCGACTCTGCTGGGGATTTGGTTGGACTCCTTTGCTTTATTGACTTTACGTGTGCTCCTTTCTCACATGGGCAGGCTTTTGACTTCAACCCGTAATGTCAAACTACATTGCCATTCTGTTCTTCAGGTGGGCGCCTGACTGCTTATCCTTCAATTGTATTCCCTTATTCTCCAGGTGGACGCCTGATTGTCTCTTCGATTCTTCATCCTCATTCTCTAGGTGGACACCTGATTTCTTCTTAAATTCTTCATCCTCATTCTCCAGGTGGACGCCTGATTTCTTCTTCACTTCTTCATCCTCATTCTCCAGGTGGACGCCTGATTTCTTCTTTAATTCTTCATCCTCATTCTCCAGGTGGACGCCTGATTTCTTCTTCAATTCTTCATCCTCATTATCCAGGTGGACGCCTGACTTCTTCTTTAATTCTTCATCCTCATTCTCCAGGTGGACGCTTGATTTCTTATTTAATTCTTTATCCTCATTCTCCAGGTGGACGCCTGACTTCTTCTTAAATTCTTCATCCTCATTCTCCAGGTGGACGCCTGATTTCTTCTTAAATTATTCATCCTCATTCTCCAGGTGGACGCCTGACTTCTTCTTAAATTTTTCATCCTCATTCTCCAGGTGGACGCCTGACTTCTTCTTAAATTCTTCATCCTCATTCTCCAGGTGGACGCATGACTTCTTCTTAAATTCTTCATCCTCATTCTCCAGGTGGACGCCTGACTTCTTCTTAAATTCTTCATCCTCATTCTCCAGGTGGACGCCTGATTTCTTCTTAAATTTTTCATCCTCATTCTCCAGGTGGACGCCTGATTTCTTCTTTAATTCTTCATCCTCATTCTCCAGGTGGACGCCTGACTTCTTCTTAAATTTTTCATCCTTATTCTCCAGGTGGACGCCTGATTTCTTCTTTAATTCTTCATCCTCATTCTCCAGGTGGACGCCTGACTTCTTCTTTAATTCTTCATCCTCATTCTCCAGGTGGACGCCTGACTTCTTCTTTAATTCTTCATCCTCATTCTCCAGGTGGACGCCTGATTTCTTCTTTAATTCTTCATCCTCATTCTCCAGGTGGACGCCTGATTTCTTCTTTAATTCTTCATCCTCATTCTCCAGGTGGACGCCTGATTTCTTCTTCAATTCTTCATCCTCATTCTCCAGGTGGACGCCTGATTTCTTCTTCAATTCTTCATCCTCATTCTCCAGGTGGACGCCTGATTTCTTCTTCAATTCTTCATCCTCATTCTCCAGGTGGACGCCTGATTTCTTCTTCAATTCTTCATCCTCATTCTCCAGGTGGACGCCTGATTTCTTCTTCAATTCTTCATCCTCATTCTCCAGGTGGACGCCTGATTTCTTCTTCAATTCTTCATCCTCATTCTCCAGGTGGACGCCTGATTTCTTCTTTTAATTCTTCACCGGGTGTTTCCTGACACAAATGTTGTTTTTGCCCTTGTTTCAAATCAAAGAAAACTTCGTTAGTTTAAAACAGGGTGGTTAACTGGGGCATTCTTGCCGACGGTGGGGCTTCTCTTCGTCTTGTTTTATTGCCTTGGAATGGTTGAAAAGACTGTTTTGTCCTTGTAATTGATCCTTAACTATAGGATCACCAACTGTTGTTTTCACTTCAAACCATTTCAACTGTAATCATATGTTTCTCCTGACATTGCTGAACCACATTTGATTCCACTTTTCTTACACCCATATCTTATTTTTTATCCTATTACCTCCTGCCCATCATGGTCGTATTTTGTCCTATGCAATCTTGAATCTTGGTAGTATACCTTGACATTCCTCCTTATTTGTTTGGAACAAAACTCATCTCAAAAGCTTTAGAAGAGTAAGATTATTAGTGACGAAAACATGACGATTTCGACAATCTAAAAAGAAAAGAAAAATCCAAATTTGGATGACTGTTGGAGAAAGAATAAAGGACTTATCTGATTGGAGTCACTGACACCAATGATCATGGTATGCATTTGGATTAATCGACCCGGTCTTTTAATCAATCTCCTTTTAATTGTTTCATTTTGTTTTCCCAAAATTTCCATAACCCAATTTTCTTTAAACCTTATTTGGGTTGCTGTATCTAAAAGAGTTTTCACCGGCAAACCTTCCTCATTTGTTTATTTCTTCATCCCTTTTCGCCTTATGGTGCCCACGAAGGTTTTCACCAATAAGACTCTCTCATTTTACTTTCTCTCAACTTTCGTCGTCTTATGGTGCCCGTGTGGGTTTTCACCTATAAGACTCTCTCATTTTTACTTTCTTTCAACTTTCATCGTCTTATGGTGCCCATGTGGGTTTTCACCTATAAGACTCTCTCATTTTTACTTTCTTTTCTTGTTTGGACCAGAGTGTTATGAACCATCTTCATTTGCTCGATTCGGCATTTTTCTAAGATTGATCGAAAGGTCTTTTTGGTATGTGGTTGGAATGGAAAGGTATCAAAAGTTAAACAGTTTTGATATGGGTTTAAAATTACAACTCTTGGAATCTTTTTCTTATTTCCAATACAATTCCTGCCCCAGTTTCTTGATTGGGGTCTCTTGATGTTTCTTTTTGTGCACATTATGCATATCGTGCACCCTATGACCGAGCCGTGAGGCGCCTACGTATCCTTCTTTGAGGAATCAGGTCAAACGTAGTTCACTACAATAATAGTGATTTTTTATTCTTTTTTATTTATTTATTTAAATATATAGACTCTTTTTTTTTATTTGACTTTTATTGATTCCAAGAGAGGGCAAGAAAGAAACGAATGTGGTTCAAAGGGGAAAACGAAGGGTACAGTGTTTGGATAGCAGAATAAATTGCCTTTGTCATCCCAATCTTCGAAATAATGCCGAATACAAACATTTAATAATTATACCAAAAAATCATGCATAATATCTCTTTACCGCATCAGAATTGATAGTTGTGTCAATGCATTTGCCTTCAATATCTGTTAAACACAATGCACCATTGGATAATACTCTGGTCACGATGAATGGTCCTTGCCAATTCGGGGCAAATTTGCCCTTTGCTTCGACCTAATGTGGAAGAATACGTTTCAGCACATGCTGACCCACTTCAAACTTTCGGGGATGCACCTTTTTGTTGTATGCTCTTGCTATTCTTCTTTGATATAATTGGCCATGACATACTGCTGCCAATCGTTTTTCATCAATCAAGTTTAATTGTTCCATTCGGGTTTTGACCCATTCATCATCATCAATCTTAGCTTCGGCGATGATCCGAAGGGAAGGAATTTCAACTTCTGCAGGAATTACTGCCTCAGTGCCATATACCAACAAATAAGGAGTTGCTCCTACTGAAGTGCGAACAGTAGTGCGATATCCTAACAATGCAAATGGTAATTTTTCGTGCCATTGCCTTGAACCTTCTACCATTTTCCGAAGTATCTTCTTTATGTTTTTGTTGGCTGCCTCGACTGCTCCATTCGCCTTGGGCCGATATGGGGTAGAGTTGCGATGTATAATCTTAAACTGTTGACATACTTCCCTCATCAAGTTACTGATAAGATTAGCACCGTTATCTGTGATGATCACCTTTGGGATTCCAATCGACATATGATATTTGAGTGAACAAAATCGACCACAGCTTTCTTGGTCACTGATTTGAATGTTTTGGCCTCAACCCATTTGGTAAAATAATCAATGGCTACCAGAATGAACCTGTGCCCATTGGATGCTGCCGGTTCAATTGGTCCAATCACATCCATGCCCCAAGTGACGAAGGGCCATGGTGCCGACATTGTGTGTAACTCGGATGGTGGAGAATGAATTAAATCCCCGTGTATCTGGCATTGATGACACTTGCGCACAAAACTGATACAATCTCGCTCCATGGTAAGCCAATAGTAACCAGCTCGGAGAATTTTCTTTGCCAATACATATCCACTCATGTGGGGTCCGCAAACTCCCGCATGCATTTCAGACATGATGATCGTAGCTTGTCTGGCATCTATGCATCTTAACAATCCAAGGTCTGGTGTTCTTTTATACAAAACTCCTCCGCTCAAGAAGAATCCATTTTCCAATCGCCTAATGGTTCTCTTTTGATCCCCTGTGGCTTGTGCTAGATATATCCCCATTCCGATATATTCCTTGATGTCGTGGAACCATAGTTCACCGTCAAATTCCTCCTCAACCCTATTGCAGTAGGCATGCTGATCGTGGACTTGAATATGCACTGGATCCACATAAGCTTTGTCTGGATGGTGTAACATTGATGCCAGGGTAGCCAATGCATCGGCAACCTCATTATGGATCCTTGGAATATGTCGGAACTCCACTGATTGAAACCGCTGACAAAGATCATGTAGACATTGTCGGTATGGTATGAGCTTCAAGTCTCGGGTTTCCCATTCTCCTTGAATTTGATGTACCAGAAGATCCGAATCTCCCATGACTAAGATTTCCTGGATACCCATGTCTGCGGCTAGCCTTAACCCCAAAATACAAGCTTCATATTCAGCCATATTATTGGTGCAATAAAATCGTAGTTGAGTCGTAACAGGATAGTGATGCCCTGTTTCAGAAATGATTACAGCTCCTATCCCGACTCCTTTCATGTTAGCGGCCCCATCAAAGAAAAGTTTCCAGCCAGGTTTTTCAATTTGCTCCGTCTCATCGATATGCATTATTTCTTCATCAGGAAAATAGGTTTTCAATGGCTCGTACTCCTCATCGACCAGGTTTTCGGCTAAATGATCGGCCAGTGCTTGGGCTTTCATTGCAGTCCGAGTCACATAGATGATGTCAAATTCTGTGAGTAATATCTGCCACTTTGCAAGTCTTCCCGTTGGCATAGGCTTTTGAAAAATATATTTCAACGGATCCAAACGCGAAATGAGGTAAGTAGTGTAGGACGACAAATAGTGTTTCAACTTCTGAGCTACCCACGTTAGGGCGCAACATGTCTTCTCCAGATGAGTATACTTAACCTCATAAGCTGTGAATTTCTTGCTAAGGTAGTAGATGGCCTGTTCTTTTCTGCCGGTGAGGTCATGTTGCCCCAATACACAACCAAATGAATTTTCCAAGACGGTTCCGGGGGGTAATATTGGTTGTCCTGGGCCTGGAATGTAGGCTCACTAGGAGATTTGTGGAGTGTAGCTGTGGGAGGTGTCACAAAGACAGGAGTTACAGGTGGAGGAAAGTATGGAACTGGTTTAGGAGGGGGAGACTGCGGTGTCTGAGAGGTGGTGCCTCGGTAGTGTTGGTAGATGGGGAAATTTGGGGATAATTCAGTGGTAAGATTATCCTGAGTTTGGGCCATTGATGGAGCAGGGTTAGTTGGGTAAGATGAGGGTGACTGCCCTGTAGACCAGGCCTGGTACATCTCAGCCATTTGCTGCTTGAGTTTAAACATCTCTTCTTTCATTTTCCTAACATCCATCTCCTCTAGCTCAATACCTGTGTCAACATCTGGGATAGACATACTTTCGGGTATTGGTCCTTTTGATCTCGTGTGATAATAATAATATGCCAGTATACTCTTTAGAGAAACTAACTGCTTGAATTATGGAAATGAGCAAACTTGTTAGTTTTGAGAGTTTAACACATATATAATTACACGTTGAGATGCAATGCTCCTAGACAAATAACCCATTTCTATTATGCATTTGCTTGGCTGCTTGTGTCATCCCAGCTTTTCTTGGTCTTTTATTGTTGTTCACTCTTATTTTATTTTATTTTCTTATATATATATATTTTTATTGTGGTCGAATCTTATAGAGATTGCCTATGTATCATGCCCCCGCATGAATCAGACCTTGCGTACTTCGGACATAAGGCAAATACTTTTATTTATTCTTGAAAATAATACAAAGATGGAACAGACATTACATTTGAAAACCTTATAAGAAAATGGTTTGAAACACACACACCCAAATCAAAATAAAAGACACAATTCTCTCATCATGCTCCACTTTCCACTTTTGTTGTCAATCATTGGATTATCTGCTCAATGTGGGGCTTGACATGGATGACCTCCCAGCGTACGATACATCCTTTCTAACTCCATTTCCAGATGACGGGCAAAAATAGGTGCATGCTCTGTAAACCCTTCATAATCCATCCCTTGGCAGTTCACATAACTTTGAGAGGTGTAAACCGCTAAATCATGGATTTGTGCCCTGAAATCTTGGAGACGTTGGTCTTGGTTTTGCAGTTGCTGTTGGCGAGTGGTGGCTATATCTCTGATACGGTCCTCACGATCTAAAGCTGACTCTAACTGAGCTCGGAGTCTGGCCAGATCGAGTCTTGCTTGTGCCCTTTCTCTGTCAATGTCTGCATGTTGATGTTCTCTGTTGTATCTTCTCGCCTCTTCCAGTTGTGTACGAAGTTGGTCTTCTAAACGTATCCAATGGTCTTTTTCCTTCTTGAATTGTGCCCTGTCTTCTTCGGATTGCCTTACTTGGCGTTCCTTATTAGATCTGGCTTCTTCGTTTAATTTCTGGATTCTTTCTTTAGCTTTGCTCAACGCCCTTTCGTTTTTTGCAAGAATGGAATCATAATCTTGCATTCTTTCAAAAAGATTGGCGATGGTTTTTTGATCCTTCCAACTCCTCATTGGTGTTTCAGAAGCTTTCATTTTTTGAAATCGAGCGTGAAGATTTTCTTTCTCACATGCCAGACTCTTCTTCTCGCCTTCTGCTTCCTGTGCCTGCAAATCTTTCTCCAGATTGAGGCTCCTCAGATTTTCCTTTAGGGCATGGTTAGTTGCTTTGTACCCTTTTTCCTTTTCTCCCCAAATCAACCGCTGTTGGATTTTATCATTAAAGGTTTGAACATGGGGTCTTTTTGTTGGCCTTCTTAGCTCGGGTTCTGGTACATCATCCACGCGAGACCATTTCTCAAACCACCTTGCATATCCTGGATTTATCTCGCCCCTTGTAGTGTCTGGGACTTGAGTATCACTTTTCAAGTATCGACATCCATTCCACATCTGCTGAATTAAAGTCTCGGGAATAGTGGCTTCAGGGTGTAATTCGATTACTTGCATACTCAAATCTTCATCATCAGGAACTACTTGGTATCTCCCTAGTTGTCTTAGAACTCTTAGTGGCGCATATGGCTGGATGCTTCTCAATCCCAATAGTAGCAAATAACTATTTGAGGTTGACATGTGTATCACTTCCCTCATCGGGAGCCATCCCAAAGTCCACTCAATTTGATTCCCCGTTAAAGCCCTTAGATGAGATACCCAAGCTTCTATCCCTTCTGGGGACTTATAATCTTTTATTCTTTCCTCATAACTCTCGATGAAATTATCATTGCTTGGCCCATACTGTATGATCTTGGGCTGATGTTGGAGATGTTCAATCATCCACATTTGCAACAAAATTTTGCATCATTCGAAGACTTTTGCCCCTGATTTACATAAAGTCAACGCCCGATAAATGTCTGAGAGAATGATCGGGACAAGGGTGTGAGTTTCCTTGGTGGTGAGGACCTGTACAACTTTCGTTGTGCGAATATCAATTGTTCGCTCTTTGTTTGGGAAGACCATGATTCCTAGAAAAGCCACCATGAAGGCGAAGCGACGGTGAATCTGCCAGGTGTCTTTGTTTTGCTTGTTAGTAAGGCCTTTCTCATGAATTTCAAATCCATCTGGCTTTCCGAACCTTGAATACAAGAAGTTGAAAGAACAACATCCGTTGATGACATTGCTTTTCCTGATTTGATTACTGATGTTCAGAAGACCGAAGAATCGATGTACCGAGGGAGCCTTTGTGAATATCAGGTTTTGATTTCTTAGACTTCCGTCAAAACCAGCATATCCAGCTATCTCTTCTAATGTAGGAGTAAGCTCGAAATCAGAGAAACGAAAGACATTGTGAACAGGGTCCCAAAAAGTTACTAACGCCGCAATCAGATCATCACGTGGTTTAACTTTCATAATATCTGTGATATTTCCCAAATGCTTAATGACCCATTTTTGACCATCTTCGCCTAACTCATACCACCACATTTGAAGCTGAAATAGAAACTCGTCTGTATTCGGAGACGGGGGGTTTTGTGTGGTGCTCATTTTGTATCTGAAATTTTATTTTAACAAAATCAAGACTCATTTTGAAAATATACACTCAAAAAAAATCATTTTTATTTATTTAACACTTTTTTTTTCAAGATTTAAAAATATTTTTTGGGAATTTTCTAAAACAACCCATTTTATTCCTCGGCTCTCACAATGATTTCAATTAAGCTGGTCAACAAGCAAATCCGAGGCAAATGAATGCACAGGTAGCAAGTAGGATGCATCAGGATAGTCTTTTCATCTTGGGTTCACCTGTCCTAGACAGACCCAACCCCTGTGTTGAGTCTCCAAGGCCAAATGTACATGATGCAAATAGACGTTCCTACTAGGGATCCGGTACATGGCTGAGTTATTCTAGGTGAAAAACCTGAGGCATATTGTTCTAAACCTGGCTCACCCAAACGGACAGTTTGAGCCGAAGTGGGGGCAACGTACCGGGAGCACGAAAGACTACCCGGCCTAGTTACTTGTCCCAACTTCGTCTTATTTGGTATGACTTTAACAGAAAGGTGAGCCACGCGCACGTGTGCACCATAAATTCAGAAGACTCAGAAAGAAGGGGGTTTCGTAGCAATTGTATATACACAATTCAGATAATATTAAAGCGGTAAAAACATTATTTAGCACATTAGGCATATATCATGTAGGCATCAGATAATAAATAAAGCCAACTATAGCAGTTATTTTAAGCTCGAATTCTTAAACCCTGAACCAGTGGTTCTGGGTTCTAAATCACACACTTTTATCCCCAGCAGAGTCGCCAGAGCTGTCGCACCTCCTTTCTACCGCGCCCGCGGGGGCGCGTGGGAGTTTTCTCCAATTAAAGGATAGTCGAAACGGGATTTGTTTGTTTGTTTCAGAGTCGCCACCTGGGAATTTTAAGGCATCCCAAGTCACTGATTTTAATACCTGAATCGAGGAGAATATGACTTTGTTTGTTATTCTGCGAACCAGAAATCCTGAGTAAGGAATTATGTTAATTCGGGAGAAGGTGTTAGGCATTCCCGAATTCCGTGGTTCTAGCACGTTCGCTTAACCATTTTGGCTTAATTATCTTGATTTACTAAATACCTTTTTCTTGTTGCCTGATTTTATTACCACTTTTTGTTTAGATTGTTTACAATTATAAAAACGAATCACGCGTACGTATATTCATATTATGTACCTTTTATAAATGAGAGCATCGTGCCACGCATACGTGTACACCACAGGGTTGACAATATATTTTTATTTTTATATTTTTATTATAAAAATCATATGTTTGAAATCGTGCTTAGAATAAAATTAAGGACGTTTGTCGCTCTTGTATTGATTAAATAGTGAACCGCACATCTCGGGTTTTTATGAAATTAATTTGATATTCTCCGAAAAATCCCTTTTTATTAAATATTTGCTCGAAGTTGCGCGAACGCATAATCCGAATTGCTTTTTTAGAAATATAATCAGGTCACGCGAACGTATCCCTAATCAAAAAAAATATTCTTGATGGTAGTATAAATTTTTTCACAAATTGTTTATTACATCCATATATTTTTTGTGAAAGTCATGGTAAATTACTATTTGAGACGCCTCTAAATTACTCGAAAAGGATTCACAAATTATTGAGTGTTGACCACAAATTATATTTTTTCGCGTATAAATTATATTCCTCCAAGACATTCGAATTTAAGGAGTAAAAATGAACAACGTGTGATTAATACTACCATTTATAGTGAATACAATATTTGACTACCCAAATAAACAACGAGCGAATTACGTATAAACATTGGGAAAGAATTGATGTAAGAAAGGAAATGATATTTTCGACGAATCTTCATTATTCTATTTGAGGCGAATACTATTTTTTATATTTTTAAAATTGTTATAATCTATAAACCTAATCACCTTCTACATTACTTGTTTTTAATCCAAAGTTGTAATCGTTTGGTTAATTTGTTTATGATGGTAGAGAGGCATAAAGTTGATAAAAAAGGGATTATTATACAAATCGATTCAATAAAATTGCATTACATGCAACATAGTTATACGTCTGAACCGTTCATAACATTCTAACATCGTAACGAACTATATCAACTCACCTTTCACATATGGTTATATATATACCCGTTATCATGCCATATATGAACATACAACTTATATCAATCTAAACAAAAATCAGATTTTTGACAAGATATACTAATAATGTAATTTCTTGATACTTCCATTTTACTTTACATTTAGCTAACAATATTATGGGATGTAATTAATGGCCCATTTTATGCTATGTTCCCTACTTTGACAATTCAATCATGACTTCACTTAATGAAAATTCCGAAATAGGTGACATTATTACAACACTTTTACGAACTTCAAGAGGTAACAATTATCTTATATTAATCACGTCAAACGTACTACTATATTAATCAACTGAAACAAAACCAAATTTTAAACTAATGAACTTGGACGAGTGGAAAACAGAATTATAATTCCCGAACTTCATTTATTTGTCATGTTGAAGCTTTTCATGACAGGAGTTTACAGATATGTACCTGGAAATGAAGGTAGAAGGAGTAGATTTCAGTAGTGACAGCAGCAACAAAATCAGCAGAATATACCAGTGTTCAACAGATTTGATCAACAAAGCAAGACCCGAGGAACCCAGATGCACAGTAACAAGACTTCTTTTAAAAGTTTCAGATTCTTTAAACTGAACAAATAGGATCAAATAAATCCGGACAGATTGCAGAAGAAACAGTATTTCTGATTTTTAGACTTTAGAAAAGGAAAACTGAAAAGCTCTTAATTTCAGAAAATCAGCCTCAATACTAGTGTCTGATGTAAAATTCTTTTTACTGTTTCTGATTTTTTTTCTTTCCTTCTGTTCTCTATCTGATTCTGTGTGTGTTTCTTTTTCTGTTTTTTCTCAGTTTTTTTCAGATTTCTATTTCTGATTTTTTTCTCAATGCCTCTCTCTGTGTATCTCTTAATGTCTATATCTGTGTGTATTAAAATCTGGGTCTCTCTCTCTCAAAAACCACCCCCTCTTTATAAACAGATCCCTGTATTTATACAGGTCTGCCCCTTTTCCTTTTAGTGCTGCCTGGACCCCCTTCTTCTTTTAAAAATCAGAAAATCCCATTAAAATCTGCTTTTACTGCTTTAAATCCCATTAAGTGATCTTATCCTGATTTTCAGTATCCCCATTACCCTTTGTTTCCCATTATTATATTAAATTATATCCATTATACTCCACTATCAGCACACTACTATTATCAAATTACCCTCACTGTTTTATTCCTCAAATACCCCTGAAATCCTACTGTAATTACTGTTCTTAATACAAAATCAGAACAGATTCTACACTCTGTTCAAACAGCTATAACCAATCCTATTAACATTATCTAATCAACCTCCTAACACAGTTGTATCTAATCAACCCTTGTAAACTTGAATTCAAACCCAACATCACAATAACATTACACTGAATTCAGCATAACAATTCAAACTGAACTTCAACATTGAACTAAGATCAAACAAAGACAGGAGCATTATCAATATACTGACAATGCCCTGAAACTCAATGTTCAGAAATCAACATACACACATCATTCATCTGACAGACTCATTAAAATATAATCAAGGATGATTTAACTGACGAGTATTAATTAAACTGATTATTTACAACAATTGTCAAAAAACAACCGATAAACAGATTATTTCAAACAGCATTTTCAGAAACAGGATTCTATAATATAACTACTCGACGAACTTAATCGAGTCGATTACTCACATTGTAAATAATCACAACCAACAGAAACAATTTCACATTTTGATCAAGTAAGCGGGTAGGAGACAGAATCACAAAATTAAATAAACAAAAAATATGAAAAATTACACAGGTTACTAAAACACAATACATGTAGGAAATAAAAGAAAAACAGGAAAAATACCTCTGAATCTTTAAATTTACCCGGACTCAGACTCAACTTGGATTCGAACCTTTTTGAGGCTGAACAGACTTTATTCGAAGTATTCTCAATTGAGAATACCTCGATTAAAGTCTCTTAGACCTCAATCCTTCACTTGAATTGGAAAAATTCCACGATTGGAAATTTTTAGGGTTTCAGATTCTTTGATTTAGGGTTCGACCAATTCTGGGCAGATTCGAAGGGAACCTAAGATGACACAAGGGTGAGGGAGGCCTAGGGGTCATTTGGTGTTAGTTTGGAACGAAACTGGGTGAGTTCATGTTTGGCTCGAACCTTCAAAAGAAGATTCGAAGAGCTCTGAGGTGATTCGAGCCAAACCAACACCAGATCCATAGCTAGGGTAGTTAGGGGAAGCTACAGTGTTAATTTGGAGACCATCGGAGGTGGTTGAGTTTTCAGACCAACCTTTGATTTAAGATTCGAAGATTTGGGGCCTGATTTGAAGGAAACTAACCCTGGATCCGTAAAGAGGGGGTTGTGAGGAGTCGAGGGTGTTAAGGTGGTGACCGGCGGCGTTGTTGCCGCCGGGTTTCAGGCAATGGGGAATTAGGGCGGTTAGGGTTAGGGGTGTGTTTCGAAGATGACGATGAACAGGAGAGGAGGGGGTGTTTAGTTAGGGGGCGGGGTAGGGATTTGGATTTATATAGGGATGGGGTGGATTGATAATGACCGTCGGATTAGCCGAGATCAAAGGCCTGGATTAATTCACTTAACCAAACGATGTCGTTTGGTTTAAGTTGGGGGGACGGGTTGAGCCGGGTACTGGATTGGGTAAGGATCACGGGTTAGGTCAAAATCCTGGGAGCCCTTGGATCAAAAATAATGAACGACCCCGATCTATTTCAACCATACGACGCCGTATGGTTTGCATTTGTAATTAAATGACCGGGCATCATCAAACAGCGTAGTATTTGCCCTATACTACGTCGTTTGATGGTCTTTGGGTTGACTGACCCGGGCTGGGTAAAATGCCTTGTTTTGGGCCTGAATTTTTTGTCAAATAAATGGCCCAGTCCGTTTTTCTTTACATTTTAGTCAACTCTTTTCCTTTTCTAATAATTATTAAATTCCTAATTTTAATTATAAAAACAAAATTACCCTTACAAAAAATATTAATTACCTTTTAACAATTATTAACACATAGACAAAACATTAATCATACAATGACATAATTAAATGA